>NW_027469464.1:0-133376 GCF_051020765.1 Lasioglossum baleicum | reverse complement strand
ATGGAGTCATACTTTTTACCGAAGCCATGCCCTCCGTGAACCTATCCCACTCTAGGGTTGTGCCTTGCTTCATGTTCACGGAAGCAAATTTTGTAGATATCATAGCACCATGCTCTCCTTAGTTCGATGATGAGCAGCAAAAGCGGGAGTCGATCCGTTCGAGAACGTAATAATCTGTTTTGAGAGTGACATATGGCGTCAGCAGCTTCACATATCCTGCGAGTACGAGAGTCAAACCTGGTACTCTAGGAGTACATACGAAGCAGAGAATTGGCACTAGACACCTTATTACACCCCTGAAGTATTAAAGAAGAGAGTCAAACCGTCGGAAAACATTACGAATTTGTATAAAGTAATCCTTTTTTATCGAATGACTCACCGTGCATGGAACTAACCTGCTGTAGCGAGTGTCTTGCTTAGTGTTCACGGAAACATATTAGTACACATTTTAGCAGACGGAAACCATATTTTCATTTACGAATGACATTATCGTGAGTCATCTTTACTGGAGGAACGGCTAAGTCAGTAGCTTCACCTACCCCATTATTTAGGTTATCCAACAAGGAATTCCGGAAGTCAATCCGATGAACAGTAATTGGCAATAGAAACCTTATCTCGCGGTGTGACCATTAAAGTACAGAGTTTAACCGCGGGGAACATTAGCAATTGGTATAAGGTCAGCCTTTATAACGAGTTACCTTTACATTCCGAGATCCTAAGCCGCTGCACCGAGTGTGTTGCTTAGTGTTCTGGCATGCATATTAGCAGACATTTTAGCAGACGGGAGCCCTATATTCATGGGATGGATAGAAACGTCGACTGCCAAACCTTTCGAGAACGTCACCACATTCCTTGAGACTCGAACGGCCAAGTTAATAGCTTCACTTATCCTGGGATTTCGATAGTCATACCATGGTACTGCGGGGGTAAGTGCCCTGTACGCTATTGGCAATAGGCACCTTTAATTAAAGCTGACTGTCGTGCCGCTATAGAACGCTGCCTATTGCTATGGAGTGAAACCATCGGTAAAACGTTAGACTCTACACCAAATTGGAAACGTTACCAATCGGTTTGACGCAATACCTTAATATTCATACCGTGATCTATGGACACGATTTCCAATACCGTTCATTCGATATACGCTTGCAATACCTGGATATACACTCTGATCACAGGATAGGTGTAGCAGTTTGACTCAACCGTTTCAATCTCAAAGATGGTAGTAACGTTCTCGATCTCCTATTTCACTCATGAAAGTACGGGTGTCCGGCACTAAGATGTGTACTCATTTGATCCTTGGAACACCTTGTTATACTCTCAGTACAGCGAGTTGTGCTTTCGAACGGTAATGTCATAAAAAGTACCATTGATCTGTATACCAACTGGAAACGTTCTCAACGGTATGTCGCTCTATTTTATATTCTATCGTTATTTATGGGGTCACTGCGAATACTGATCAGCGGAGTTACACCTGTATTACCTGATGATATGACTCTTGGAATCACATGACAGTGTGAAGCTATTGATCAAGACGTTCGACTCATTAATAAGTGTGGGTAAGCGATCTCGATCGGATAGACCATAGATATTCTAATCCATACATGAATTTAAGGTGCCATCACTGATACGAATACTAATTCCTTTATCTGAACACGAACTTATACTCTCGATGAAGGCGATGAAGTTCGCGGATGGTAGAGCCTTCGGTAAAATGTTTTTACCTTACAGCAATTGGTAACGCTCTGAATCGGTCTGATTCGTTTATACTCAAACTGTGAATTAAGTGGTCCTAAGCCAATACTTATCACCTTATTCACTCCGGAATACCTGGTTTGTCTCTTGGAATTGAAGAATAGTTGAAGCTATCGACTTAGCCATTCGACTCTTAAGAATGTAGTAACGCTCACGAACAGTGTGACAACCGATATCCTAATTCATTAATGAAATTATTGTGACCGTCACTAGAACGTATATGATTGCTTCTCTGAACAGGATGATATAATCCCGATACAGCGGGCTAGCTTTCCCGGGGAGGGGGGTATGGCTTTCGGTCAAAGATTTGTATCTTCACCAGTGGGAACCGATAATCAACGGGTTGAGGTTCTGCTTTAGTGTCCATACCGTGAACTAAGGCGTCTGTTGTCAATTGTGCACAGCGGGATTGATTCTCGGAATACCTGGTATTACTATCGGAATAACAGGATAGCTGAAGTTACTACCTTAGCCGTTCGACTCTTGAAGATGGTGGAATGATATCGAATGGTTTGACTCTTGACTATTCTATTCGACACATGAAAATAAGGTGACCGTCACTAAAGTGACCACTAATTTGTATCTCGGATCAGGAAGTTGTACCTCGATACGGAGGGTTATATTCCCGGAAGGTAAGGACTTCGGTAAAAAGAGTGACTCAATACCAATTGATAATGATCGACGACAATATGACACTCTGCATTAATATTTATACCGTGAATTATGGTGCCAATCGCCTATATAGTTCAGCTGATAGGCTACAGAAATTACTTGTTTAGACTCTCTCAATCACAGGACGGGTGTGAAGCTATTGCCTCAAGTATGCGACTTTCCATGAAGGTGGTAACGTTTTCGAACGGTATAACCTTCGATATTCTCATTCGTACATCAAGCTAAGGCCTCTATCAATAAATGTATTCTAATTTGATTCTCTGAACACAACGTAATACTATCTACACAGCGGGATAGACCTTCTGAGGGTATGGACTTCAGTGAAAAGTTGGACTTTAAACTAATTGGTATCGTACTTAGACGATTTTGACGCTCTACTTTGACATTCATACCGGGAATTAATGTGACTATTACCAATACTGTTCAGCGTATTTACTCCAGGAATACCTGGCCTGAGCTCAGAATCACATGGTAGGTGAATCTATTGACCGTGAAGTTCGAATCTCAGAGACGGACGTAATGTTCTCGAACTGTTTGCCCTAGATCTTCTAATATATGCATGAAATTAAGATTAAGATATGCACTAAAATGCATACTAATGTGTTTCTCTGATCACGAAGTTGTACTTTCGATACGGCGGGTCGGGTTCTTGGAAGGTAACGCTTTCTGTGAAATGTTGGAATCTACACCAATGGGTAATTGTCCACAACGGCTTGACGGCCTGACTTAATATTCATACTGTGAGTTAAAGTGTCTATTGACAATACGCTTCAGACGACTTACTACCTGATTACCCGGTTTGACTTTCGGAATCACAGGATAGGTCTTGCTATTAGCGTAGCTGTGCGGCTCTCAACGAAGGTGGTTGCGATCTCGACCCGTCTGACTCCCGATTTCGTTATTCATATATGGAAATAAGGTGCGTGTCTGCTAATGTGTCTACTACTTTGTTTCGCTGAACCCGAAGTTATACGCACGATACGGCAGATTATGTTCTCGGAAGAGGAAAGTATCCGGGAAGGCGTATGACGTAGTACCAATTGGTAATGATCTCAAACAGCTTGACGCTCTACTTTGATATTCAAACTGTGAATTAATGTATCCAATTCCAATAGTGTTCAGCGGATGTACTTCTCAGATACCTGGTATTGCTTTCGGAATCGCAGGATAGGTGAGGCTACTGTCATGCATGTGCGATTCGAAAAGATGGTGGTAACGTTCTGGAACGGTTTGCCTCGCGACGTCTAATACATACATGAAATAAGCTGCCGGTCCCTAAAATGTGTACTATTTGTTTCCCAGGACACGACGTTATCCTCTCGATGCTGCGTTTTTATGTCTCTGAATGTCTGGCCTTCGGTAAAGTTTTTGAAACTATACCAATAACTAACTTTCTACAACGGTTTGACTATGCACGCTAATATACGTTAATATATCGTGAACTAGGATGCAATTGCCAATACTGGTACAGCGCATATACTCCAGGAATATGTCGTTTGACTTACGGAATTACAGGATAGGTGATGCTATTGACTGAGCTGTTCGTCTTTCACAGATTGTAGGAACGCCATCGAACGGTTTGACCATCGATGTTGATATTGTAAACAAACACGTGGCATTCGTCCGCTAACAGTTTTGCGAAATTGTTTCCACGCACATTACGCAGGACACTCACTACAGCGGGTTAAGATTTCTGAAGCTATGGTAATCGGTAGAAGGAATGACTTTATGCGCATTGGTAATGTTCTCCGTCGGTTTGGCCCTCTACATTAATAATTATACCGTGAATTAGGGTGTCAGTTGCCAATAAACAGAAGCGGACTTACTTCCGGATTACCTGATTTGACTCTCGGAGGATAGGTGAAACAATACATTTAGCCGTATGACTCTCAAAGTGGGTGATAACGTTCTCGAACGGTTTGAAACTCGATATTCTTACTCATAAAGAAATTAAGGATCCGTCATTAAAATGTTTACTAATTTGATCATCTCAACACGAAGTTACACTTTCGATACAGCGGTTAGATTTTCGGGGGGCAAGGTATTCGTTAAATCTTTTAACTTTATAGAAATTGGTAACGGTTCCAAACGGTTTGACGTTCTACATCTAATATCTATACCATGAATTAACGCGATAACATTCCCAAACGGTTTTACGTTATATATTTAATATTTATGCCATGAATTAACGCGACAACTGGTAATACTGCACTGAGCATTGGCTCCCGAAATTCTTGGTTTCACTATAGGAATATCAGGATTGGTGAAGTTTCCGACTTAGATGTGCGACTCTCAAAAAGGTGATAACGCTCCTGAAAGGATTGACTCGCGATCTCGTTATTTATCCATGAGATTGATGTGCCCGTACTAAAATGAATACAAATTTTCTTCCATTAACACGTAGGTATACCCTCTGTTAATCCTAGAAATAACTTTTCGACGGTTTATTGCTGCTTGGGAAATTCCATAGTACCGATCGCGCACCTCAGGTAAACCATAAAGGCACCTAGACGCTTGACCGTCATATACGCCGGATACCTGCACTAGTAGTAGTAGTGATTATTTTCCATTCTTTGTATAACCCCCATCTTGTACCTCAAGTTCGAAAATTCCAAGCAGTAATAGGATAAATAGCCGAGGACAAATATAAATACCGAACAATATCGGAATCGGGACAGTACACAGTCCACTAAAGTACCGTAACCATCGCACCACGTATCCTCGACGAACCGATCGTCACTAACCGTCGCCAATTAAGATCGACATAGTGACGACACACACACCCTCGATACACCGGGTTCGGTTCTTGGAAGGTAAGGCCTTGAGATAAATATTGACATTACAACAACAGGTAACATTCCACAAATATTTGACGCTCTGCTTAAATATTCATACCGTGAATGGACTTGTGCTTTGGTAATATTGCACTGCGGATTAAAATCCGGAAATGTGGCCGGACCCTCAGAACCGCATGACAGTTGTAGATACTCACTAAGCCGCGACACTCAAAGAAGGTGATAACTTTCTCGAAAGGATTGACCTTCGATCTACCGATTCATACATGAAACTAAGGTTCCCGTCATTAAAATGTATACTAGTGTGTTTCACAGAACACTAAGTTATAACCTCGATACAGCGGGATGGTTCGCCGAAAGTAATGTGCCCGGTCAGAAGTTTGTCGTCATACCAATTGGTAAAGTTCTCCTACACATTGAGGCTCTACTTTAATATTCACACCGTGAATGAAGGTGTCTATTGCCATAACACTTCAGCGGATTTATACCCAGAGTACCTGGTATTACTATACGTATCACAGGATAGGTGAAGCCATTGACTTATCCGCTCGTCACTCACAAATGGAGGCAACGATTTCGAACGGTTTCACCCTCGACCTTCTATCTCATGCATGAAATTATGGTGCTCGCCTCTAAAATGTGTACTAGTTCGTACCTCTGAACTCGGTGTTATACTGCCGATACAGTGGGATAGTTTTTCGTATGGTAAAGCAATCTGTAAGAAGTTTGATCCCACACATAAAGGGAATGTTCTACAACGTCTTCTCGCTCGACTTTACTACTCAATCCGTTAATTAAACTGTCTAATGCCAATACTGTACATCAGACTTACGCCTGAAATGCCGCAATTGACGGTCGGAATCATAGGATAGGTGCAGGTATTGACTTAGCCGTATGGCACACAAAGAAGGCGGTAATGTTCTGGAACGGTTTTAACCCTCGATCTTCTATTTCATACATGAAATGAAGGCGTTCGTCACTAAGATGCATACTATATTGCTTCTCTGAGCACGAAGTTATGCTCTCAATACAGCGGGATAGCTTTTCGGATGATTAGTAATTCAGTACAAATTTCGACTCTATACCAGTAGGTAACGTTCTACAACGGTTTGACTCTCTACTGTAGAATTTAAATTGTGAATTAAGGTGTCCATTGCCAATACTATACTGCAGATAGTCTCGCGGAATTCTAGGACTGTCTCTCGGAATAACAGGGTAGGTGAAGCTATTGACTTAGCAGTACAACTCTAAAAAAGGATGCAAACGTTGTCGAAGAGTTATACTCCCGATTTTGCTATTCATACCTGAAACTGAGGCTTCTGTCTTCTGAAGTGTCTACTCATTTTCTTCTACGTAGTCATCGCTAGGCACTCGCTACAGCGAGCTGGGTTTTCGGAAGGTAAGGTGTCGTGTAAAAAGTATAACTTTATTTTAGTTGACAATGTTCTCCGGCGGTTTGACACTGAGCATTAATATTTGCACCATGAATTATGATGTGTGTGGCCAATACTCTCCAGAGGATGTACTCCCGGAATACCAGGTTTGACTCTCGGAATCAAAGGATAGGTGAAGCTATTAACTTAGCTGTTCGACGTCCAAAAATGGTGGTAACGTTCTCACACTCGTTCTTCTGTTTTATGCATGTAATTACGGCGACCGTCGCTAAAATGTAAATTAAATTGTTCCTCTGAATACGATGTTATACTCCCGATACAGCGGATTAGGCTTTCGTAGGGTGAGTTCATCAGTAAGACGTTTGACTTCATACCAATTAAAAGCGTTCTCTAACGGTTTCTCGTTTGGCTGTAGTATTCAATCCGTGAATTAAGTCGTCCATTGTCTATAGCATTCTGGGGATGTACATTCGGAATACTTGCTTTCGTTATCCGAATCACAGGATGGGAGCAGCCATACCCATAGCCGATCGACCCTGATAGATGGTGATTACGTTCTCACTGCTTCACACAAGATCTTCTAATTCATATTTGAAGTTATGGTGTCCGACACTGAAGTGAGTATTAACCCTTTTCTCTCATCACAAAGTTATTCCCGCGGTGAAGCGGGTGAGTTTCGCGGAAGGTAAGGTCTTCGTGAAATCGATTGTCTTTATACAAATCGGTAACGTTCTCACACGGTGTGACGCTCGATTTTAATATTCTAACCGTGAATTATGGTGCTGATTGCTAATACTATTCAACGGATTTACTCACGGATTACCTGGTATGACTCTCGGAAACACAGGATATATGAAGCAATTCACTTAGGTGTTCGAATATCAAAGAGAGTGGCAACGATCACGAACGGTTTGAACCTCGATCTTCTAACTCATATATGAAAGTAAGAAGCCCGACACAGAATAGATGACTAATTTCTTTTTCTCAACACGAAGTAATACTCTCGAAAGGGCAGGTTAGCTTCTCCGAAGGTATGTCTATCGGTGAAGTGTTTGACTCTATACCAATATGTAACGTCCTATAACTGTCTGACGGTCTGCTTCAATATTGAAACCGTTATCTAAATTGTTTTTTGCCAATATACTTCAGCGAAATAACTCGCGGAATACTTGGTTTGACTCTCCGAATCACAGGATGGACGACGCTATTGACTTAGCCGATCGTCTTGCGGAGAAGGTGGCAAAATTCTCGAGCGGTTTATCCCTCGATCTTTAATTCATACATGAATTAAAGGAGACGTCCCTAAATTATACACTAATGAGTTTCCCTAATCACGTAGCTATACTCTCGATTCGGCGGGTTGGCTTCTCGAACGGTAAGGCATTCGTTAAAACGTTTGACTATGTAAGAATTAGGAACGTTCTCAAACGGTTTGACGATCTACTCTAATATTCATGCCGTGAATTAAGGTGTCAACTGCCAATACTCTTCAGCAGATTTACTCTAGAATTACCTGGTTGGACTCTCAGAATTACAGGATAGGTGGAGCTATTGACTTATCCGTTCGACACTCAAAGCGGGTGGTAACGTTCTCGATCGATTTGACCAACGATCTTCTAATTCATACATGAACCTGAGGTGCCCGTCACTGCACTAATTAATAATTTATTTCCCTTTTCACGATTTTATACTATCCTTAGATTAGGAAAGTTATACCAGGTATTTCGGGTGTAAATCCGCTGAACAGTATTGGCAACAGACACCTTCAACCACGGTTTCAATATTAAAATAGAGCGTCACGACGTTTGAGACGATTACCAGTTGCCATAATTTCAATCGATTTACAGGAGAACTAACCTCCCGCGATCTCCACGGGCTTCAGCGTGTGTGTAATGTCGTGTTTAGAAAACGAAATTAGTATACATTTCATTATCGGGCAGCTGAACGTCTTGTATTGGTCAGAAGATCGAGGATCCAACCGATCGAGAACGTTACCACCTTCTGTGGGAGTCTATCAGCTATGTCAATAGCTACTCCTAACCTGTGATTCCGATGATCAATCCACGTATTCCTGCAGTAAATTCGCGGAAAAGTATTTTGTATTTGTATTTTTCAGTCAAACCTTTGAAGATCGTTACATACTCGCATAGCGTCAAACCTGTTATCGAAAGCATTCCCTTCCGAGAAGCTATCTCTCCGTATCGAGAGTAATACATCGTTTCGAGAGAAACACATATGTATACACATTAGTGATGGGCATCATAGTTCCATGTATGAATTACTAAATCAAAATAGAGTCCGTTCGAGGAAGTTTCCACCTACTTTGAGTGTCGACCGGCTAGGTCAAATGCTTAATACATTCTGTGAATCAGAGAGTCTAACGAGATGTTCTGGGCGTAAATGCACTCTGCAGTATTGGCAGTAGACAACATAATTCGCGGACTGGAAAATAAAATGGAGCAATGTACCGTATGAGAACGTTATTATTGCTACAAAGTCAAACATGATACCGAATGCCTTACCGTCCGAGAAGCTACCGCTCCGTATCGAGAGCATAGCTACGTGTTTAGAGAAACACATTAGTATACAATTTGATGGTGGCACGTGAAATTCATGTATGAATAGGACTATCGACAGACAAGACATCCGATAACGTTACCACCTTTTGTGAGAGATGAACAGCTAACTCAATAGCATCACCCATCCTGCGATTCCTAGAGTCAAACCAGGTACTCCGGGAGTAAACCCGCTGAACAGTATTGGCAATATACACCATAATTTACGCTTTGAATACTAAAATAGAGCGTCACACCGTGCGGGAACGTTACCAATTGCTATAAAGTCAAACGTTTTGCAGAAAGCCTTACCTTGTTTGGAGCTAACCCGTCGTAACGAGATTATGACTTCGTGTTTAGAGAAACACATTAGAATACCTTTTAGTGATGCCACCTAAAATTCATGTATAAATTAAAATATCGAGGGTCAAACCGTTCGAGACCATTACCAGCTTCATTCATAATAGAACTCTTATGTCAATAGCTTTCCCAACCCTCCGATTCCGAGAGTCAAACAAGGTATTCCGGGAGTAAATCCGCTGCACAGTAAACCACTAGATTCCCTATTTCGCAGCGTGAATAACAGTACTGAGAGTCGTGCTGTGGATGAACCCATTACAGAAGGCCTTAGCTTACGCGAAGCTAATGCGCTGTATCGTGGGTACGTCCTCGTGTTCAGAGAAGCAAATTAATATACTTTTTAGGGTCGGGCACCTTAATTTCATGTATGAAATAGAAGATCGAGTGTCAAAATTTTAAAGAACGATACCACCATCTTTGGGAATGGAATGGCTACGTGCATAGCTTCACGTATATTGTAATATGGAGAATCAAACCGTGTACACTGGGAGTAAATCGGCTGAAGATTATTGTCATTGGACACCATATTTCCCGGTGTAAATATTAAAGCTCACAGCCAACCCGTTTGAGAACGTTACCAATAGGAGTAAAGTCAAATGATTTACTGTATCCCTTACCCTCCGAAGCCTATCGCATTATATCGAGAGAATAACTTGGAGTTCAGAGGAAGAAATTTGTATACATTTTATTGAACGGCACCTTATCCGCATATATAAATAAGAAGATGGATGTTTCAAACCGTTCGAGAACGTTACCACCATCCTGCACAGACGAACGGCCAAGTGAATAGCTTTACCTATGCCAAGATTCCATGAGTCAAATGAGGTATTCCGGGAGTAAATCCGCTGAACGGTTTTGAAATAGACACTTTAATTTACGGTATAAATATTAATGTTGAAGGACAATTCGCCGGAGAACATTACCAATTCATATAGAATCATTCTTTTTACCAAATACATTTCCTTCCTTGAACCTAACCCACTGCAACCAGTGTCTTACTTGTTGTTCACGGTAACAAATCAGTAGACATTATTGTAGAAGCACACCTTATTTTCCTGACTGAACAGAATTATCAAGAGGCAAACCTTTCGAGAACGATCCCACCGGTCTTTAGAGGCGAAAGCCCGAGTCAACAGCTTCACCTATCCTGTGATTCCGAGAGTCATGTCTGGTATTCCAGGAGCCTGTCCGCTCAATAGATTTGGCAACAGACAACTTAGTTCACGGTTTCAATATTAAGGTAGAATGAGAAATCGTTTTAGATCGTTGCCAATTATAACATTGGCAACAATTATCAATTAATACAGTCAAACAGTTTACCGATAACCTTTCCTTCGGAGAAGCAAACCCTCCGTTTCGATAATATTATTTCGTGTTCAGAGAAAGAAATGAGGCTTCATCTCAGTGACGGGCATCTTAACTTCATGTTTGAATTAGAAGCTCGATGGTGAAACCTTTCGAGAACATTACCACCCCCTTTTAGGTCAGAGCAGATAAGTCAATAGCGTCACCTATCTTGTGATTCCGAAAGTCAAACCAGGTATGACGGGAGAAAGTCCGCCGAAGAGTTTTGGCAATAGACACCATAATTCGCGGCTTGAATATTACATTAGAACGCCGAAACGATTCAGAGCGGTACCAATCGGTATAAGGTCAAACGTCATTCCGAAGGCCATACCGGCCGCAATCCCCACCGTCTTCATCGAGAGTAAGGTTCGTGTTCACAGAAGAAAATTCTTATTCATTTCGGTGACCGACACCCTATCTTCATGTACGAATTAGATGATCGATAGCCAAACACCTAGAGAACGTTACCACTTTCTGTGAGGGACGAACGTCTAAGTCAGTAGCCTGACGTATCCAGTGATTCGGTGAGACTAACCAGGGATAGCTGGAGCAAATCCGCTGAGCAGTATTGCCAATCGACACATTAATTTACAATATGAATAATAAAGTAAAGCGTCTAACCGTTTCTGAGCATTTCCAGTTGGTATAAAGTCAAACATTTTACCCATGGCCATACCTTCCGCGAACAATAGCGCCATAATCGAGAGTATAAGTTCGTGTTCAGAGAAAGAAATGTGTAATCATTTTAGAGACGGCTTAATTTCATGTATGAGTAGAAAATCTAGTGTCAAGCCGTTCGAGACCGTTACCACATTTTATGAGTGTCGAACAGATAAGTCTATTGCTTCACCTATCCAGTGATGTCGAGAAGGGTACCTCGTAATCCGTCGGTATGTCGGCTGAAGTTTATTGGCAACAGACACCACAATTCCCGGTATGAATACTAATGTAGAGTGTCAAAACGACGAAGAACATTAATAATCAGCATCATGTCATTCCATTGACCGAATACCATACCTTGCGAGAACCTGCACCGCTGTAGCCAATGTCCTGCTTAATGTGCACGGAAACAAATTGGTAGAAATTTTAGCGGACCGACACCACATATCTGTTTATAAATACCAGCACTGAGGGTCAAAGCGTTGGAGAACGTTACCACCTTCCGTGAGAGACGAACGGATACGTGAAGAGCTTTACCTGTGCCGAGATTCCGAGAGTCATACTACGTATTCTGGGAGTAAATCGGATGAACAGTGCTGGCAACAAACACCTTAATTCACGGTTTGAATCTTAAAGTACTGCGTCAATTCATTGTAGAACGATACAAATTGCTATAAGGTGAAATGTTTTACGGAAGACCTCACCCTCCTAGAAACATAACCGCTGTATCGAGAGCATAACTGCGTGTCCAGAGGTGCGAACTAGTACACATTTTAGTAACGAGCACAATAATTTCATGCATGAATGAAAAGGTCGATGGCCAAATCGGTCGAGAACGTTACCACCTTCTTTGAGATTCAAACGGCTAAGTCAATAGCATCACATATCCTTGATTCAGAAAGTCAAGCGCGATTATCCGTGATGAAATGTGCTGTAGAGTAATGGTAGTAGATACCTTAATTGGCGGATTGAATATTAAAACGGAGCGTTTGACGGTGTGAGAACGTTACAATTGCTGTAAAGTCAAACATTTTTCCGAATGCATTACCGTCCGAGAAGGTAACGCCAATAGCTTCACCTATCCTGTGACTCCACGGGAGAAACCAGGTATTCCGCGACTACACCCGCAGTACAGTATTGGATTTAGGCACGCTATATCACGATATCAATATTAAGGACAACCGTTGTAGATCGTTACCATTTGCTCTACAGTCAACCTTTTTATCGAAGGCCTTGCCATTCGGGAGCCAATCCTGTTGTATCTATAGTATTACTTCGCGTTCAAGGAAGCAGATTAGTATATATTTTAGTGACGGCACCCTTAATTTCATGTGTCAATGAGAAGGTCGAGTGTCAAACTGACCGAGAACATTACCAACATTCTTTGGAGTAGAACGGCTATGTCAGTAGCATCACCTACCATGTGAAACCGTGAGTCAAATCAGGTAATCCGGGAGTAAATTCGCTGAACAATCTTAGCATTAGACACGATAATTCGCGGAATAAATATTCAAGGACAGATTCAAGCCGTTGTAGAACTAGTCTGCATCCAGAGTATAACTTCGTGTTCACGAAAGTGAATTGGTATACGAATTAGAGACGGTCACATTAATTTCATGTATAAAACAGAAGATCGAGTGTGAGAACGTTTCCTACAACTTTGAAGGTCGGACGGCTGTCACTAGCATCACACATCCTATGATTCCGAGAGTCAAACCAGGTGTTTCGGGAGTACATGCGCAGTACCGTACTGACAGTAAACACCTTAATTCACGGTATGAAAAATCACGTAAAGATTCACACCATTGTAGAACGTTAAATAGTGGCATTGGGTCCAAATATTTACCGAAGGCCTCACATTCCGAGAACCTATCCCGCTCCTTCGAGAGTGTATCGTCGCGATCAGAGAAACAAATTAGTACACACTTTAGTGTCTGGCACCGAAATATCACTTATCAATTAGATGATCGAGGGTCAAAGCCTTTGAGAACGTTCCCACCTTCCTTGTCGGCCGATCGGCAAAGTCAATAGCTTCTCCTTTCCTGTTACGGGAGCCATGCTTGGCATTCCAGCAGTAAATCACCTGCACAGTATTGACAATAGAATCATTAATTCACGATACGTGTGTCAAAGTATAGGCTCAAACTGTTTGAAACCGTTAAGCATTGGTATAAAGTCATATTCCTTCCCGGATTCCGTACCATTGGAGCACATGATCCGCTTGTATCGTGGGCACAACTTCGTGATCAGAAAACCAAATTAGTTGACATTTTAGCAGACTGACACCTTAACTTCATGTAAAAGCTAGAAGGTCGATTGTCAAATAGTTCGAAATCATTACCACCATCTTTTAGAGTCGAACGTCTGAGTCAATAGCTTTACGCATCCGGTCGTTCTGAGAGTCACACCAGGTTCGGTGGGAGTAAATCGTCTGAACAGTATTGGCAATAGACACCGTAATACACTGTTTGTATACTAAATTATAGTGTCTATTCATCGGAGATGGTTACCAATTGATATAATGCCTAACTCCTCTTCGCTTACTTTACCTTCCGAGAACATAAGCCGCAGTATCGTGGGTATAATATCCCGTTCAGGGAAACAAATGTGTATACATGTTAGTCACGGGCACCATAAATTCATGTATGAATTAGAAGATTTCGCGTCATACCGTTCGAGAATATTACCACCCTCTTTGAGAATCGAACGGATATGTCAATAGCACCACCCATCCTTTATTCCGAAAGTCTAACCAGATAATCGGAGCGTAAATGCGCTGAAAACTATTGGCAATAGATAACTAAATTCACGGAACGAATATTAAAATAGTGCGTCACACCGAGTGAGAAAGTAGCTAATTCCAATAAAGCCAAACGTTTTTCCAAATGCCTCACCGTCCGAGAAGCTAACCCGCCGTAGCGGGAGTACTGCTACGTGTTTAGGGAAACAGATTAGTCAATATCTTACTGACGGGGACCACAATTTCTTCAGGACCAAGACGATCGAGGGTCAAACCTTTCGAGAAAGTTGCCACATTCTTTGAGATTCAAATGGATAAATCAATTGCTACACCTATCCTGTGATTTCGAGTGTCAAATCTCGTAATACGAAAGTCAATCAGCCTTAGATTATTGGCAAAGGACACCTCACTTCACAGTTTGAATATTACAGCAGGCCGTCAAGCCGTTGTAGAATATTAGCTACACGTGTAGTGTCAAACTTCTTGCAGTATGCCTTAGCCCCCAAAAGGCTGGCCCGCTGTATCGAGAATATGACAGTCTGTTCTGGAGTGCGAAACTGTACACATGTTAGTGCCGGGGATAATAATTTGATGTATGCATCGCAGCTCGAGTGTCAAACCGTTGGAGAACGTTACCGCCTTCTGCGTGAGGCGAACAGCTAAGACGGTTTCTTCACCTATCCAGTGATTCGGAGAGTAAAGCCAGTTATTCAGGGAGTAAAGCCGCTCAACAGTATTGGGAATAGACACCATAGATCACGGTTTGGATATTAAAATAGAGCGCCACACCCTTTGAGAAGGTTACCAATTGTTATAAAGTCAGACATTTTACTGAAGGCGCTACCTGCCGCGAATACCACCCGCCTCATCGAGAATACAACTTCGCGTTCAGAGAAAGATGATAGTATCCATTTCAGTGGCGGGCACTTTGTCTTCATGTATGAATTAGAAGATCGAGCGTTAAGCCACTCGACAACATTGCCACCTTCTGTGAGAGACGAATGGCTAAGAGAATAGCTTCACCTATGCAGAGATTTCGAGAGGCAAACCAGGTACTCCGGGAGTAAATCCGCTGAGCACTATTGGCAATAGACACCTCAATTCAGGGTTTGAATATTAAGGCAGGTCCGCAAGCCGTTGTAGAACATTACAAATTCGTGCAGAGTTAAACTTTGTACATAATGCCTTAACCTCCGAAGAACTGATCCGCTGTATCTGGAGTATAACACGGTGATCAGAGGATCGAACTAGTGTACATTTACTTACGATCACCTTAATTTCATGCATGACTTAAAAGGTCGGGTTTCAAACCGTCCGAGAACGTTAGGACCTTCTATGCGAGTCGAAAGGCTAAGTCAATAGCTTCACCTATCCTGGTGTTTTCTGGAGTCAATGCAGGTTTTCCTGGAGTAAAACCGCTGAAGAGTGTTGGCAATAAGCACCTTAATTCACGGCTTGAATATTAATGTCTAGCTTCAGACCCTTTGGGAACGTTACCAGATGCTACAATGTCAAACGCTTTACCGAAGATCTTACCGTCTGAAAAATTAACCGGCTGTATCGATAGTATAATACCGTGCCCAGAGAAAGAAATTAGAGTCCACTTCAGTGACGGACACCTCAAATGGATGAATGAATTGAAAATCGGGGGTCCATTCGATCGAGATAGTCGCCATCTTCTGTGAGAGACGAACAGTTAAGCCAGTGACTTTACCTATCCTGTGACTCCGAAAGGCAAACGAAATTTTCGGGGTGTAAATGCGCTGCGCAGTATTGGCAATGGACAGCTTAATTAACGGTTCGCATTATGAAGTAGAGCGTCAATCCGTTCGATAGCATTACCAATTCGTATGGCGTCATACACTTTATCACATACCTTACCATCCGAGAAACTATCACGCTGTATCGAGAGTACAGTTTCGTGATCAGATATACAAGTTAGTATACATTTAGTGGCCGGCAACTTAGCATCATGTACGATCTGCTCTCAAAACCGTTCGAGATCGTTACCACCTTCTGTGTGCGGCGAACGGCTAAGTCAATAGCATAACATATCCTGTATCTCCGAGGGTCAAGCCATGTATTCCGGGAGTAAATACGCTAAACAGTTTTGGTAATAGACACTTTAATTCACGGTATGAATAATAGAGTAGACTGCCATACCGTTGTAGAACGATACCTAACGCTATACAGTCAAACTGTATCCTGGAATGTTAAGGTGCCCGTCTCGAAAATGTCTACAAATTTGTATCGCTCAACACGAAGTTATACCCTCGATGCAGCAGATTATGTGCTCTGAAGGTACGGTATCAGGTTAATAGTTTGTCGTTATGCCAATTGGTAACGTTCTCAAACGATTTTAAGTTCTAATTTAATATTCATACCGTGAATTAAGCAGTCTATTATAAATACCGTTCAGCGGATTTACTCCTGGAATACAGGGCTTGACTCTCGCAGTCACAAGATAGCTGAAGCTACTGACTTGTCCGTTCGACTCTTAATGAAGCTACTCTGTTAGCTGTTCCAATCTCAAGAAAGGTGGTCACATTCTCGAACCGCTTTTCCCTGGATCATCGAATTCACACATCATAATAACGTAGCCGTAACGAAACTGTATACGAACTTGCTTCTCTGAACACAAAGTTATACGCTCGATACAGAGGGTTAGCTTCGCGGATGGATAGCTCTTCGATGAAGCGTTTGACCTCTTACGAAAATGTAATGCTCTGCAGCCGTTTGATGCACTGTATTATTGATCATATCGTGAAATAAGCTGTCTATTGCCAATACTGTTCAGAGGATTATTCCAGGAATACCTGGCATTACTCTCGGAATCGCAGGAGGGATGAAGCTACTGACTTAGACGTCCGACCGACAATAATGGTGGTGACGTTCTCGAACGGTTTGACCATCGGTCTTCTAATTCTTACATGACACTAAGGTTTTCGTCACTAAAATATCTAATAATTTTTTTCGCTAAACACGAAGTTGTATCCTCGATACAACGGATTATGTTCTCTGAAGGTAAGGTATCAGGTAAATAGTATGTCGCTATGCAAATTAGTATCGTTCTCATACGGATTTACGACCTACTTTAATATTTACACCGTTAATTAAGGTATCTATTGACTATACTGTTCAGCGGATTTCCTCCTGGAATACCAGGTTTGACTCTACCGAATCACAGGGTAGCTGAATCTATTGACATAGCCGTTCGACTCTCAAACAAGGTGATAATGTTCTCGAATGTTTCGACACTAGATCTTCCAATTCATACATGAAATTAAGGGGCCCGTCACAAAAATGTATACTAATTTATATCTCTGATCACGAATCTATACAGTCGAGACAGCGGATTAGGTTCTCGGTACTTAAGACCATCGGTAAAATTTTTTGACTTTATACCAATTGGACAGGTTCTCAAACGGCTTGACACTCTACTTTAGAATTCTAAACGAGAATTAAGGTATCAATTGCCAATACTCATCAGCGGATTTACTCCAGGAATACTCAGTTTGACTCTCCGAATCACAGAATAGGTGAAGCTACTGACTATGCTGTGCGACTCTCAAAGGATCTGATAACGTTATAGTACGGTTTAGCACTCGATCTTCTAACTCATACATGGAAAAGATGCTGACCGTCTGCTAAAATGTCTCCTAATTTGCTTCCGTGAGCACTAAGTATGACATTCCCTACAGCGGGTTTGATTCTAGGCTGGAAATGTGTCTGGTAAGGTATATGGCGTAATATCAATTGCTAACGTTCTCTAGCGGTTGACGCTGTACATTAATATTCATATAGTGACTTGAAGTGTTTATTGCGAATACATCTCAGCGAATTTTCTCCTGGAATAGCTGATTTGCCTCTCGGAATCACAGGATAGCTGCAGATATTGACTTAGTTGTGCGACCTTGTACGAGGTGACAACGTTCGTTCGACACTCGGTATAGTTATTCATTCATGTAATTAAGGATGCCACCATTCAAATGTATACTAATTTATTTCTCTAAACACGAAGCAACATACACCCTGCTGCCAGTTTTGTTCTCGGAACGTAAGGTAATCTGTGAAAAGAATGACTTTATACCTACCTGTAATGTTCACCGGCGGTTTGGCTCACTACTTTAATATTCATGCGGTGAATTAACGTTTCTATCGCCAATACTGTTCAGCGGTTTTACTCCTGGAATACCGGGCTTGACGCTTGGAATCACAACTACGGCTGAAGCTGTTGACTCAGCGGTTCGACTCTGAACGGAGGTGATATCGATCTCGAACGATTTGACACACAATCATCTAATTGGTACATGAAAAATAGGTGCCCATTACTGATATGGTTACAAATTTCTTTCTCTGAACACGAAATTACACTCTCTATGTCGCGGGAACGGCTCGCGGAAGGTAAAACCTTCGGTAAGGCTTTTGACTTTTGTACTAAATGGTTCCGATCTCAATCGGTGCGGCGGTGTACTTTAATATTCAAACCGGGAATTAAGGTTTCTATTGCTAATACTGTACTGCTGATTTACTCCCGCAATACCTGGTTTGACTTTGCGAATCACAGGATATGTGAAGCTATTAACTTAGCCGCATGATTCTCGAAGAAGGTGATAACATTCTCGAACGCTTTGACTCTCCATGTTGATATTTATACACATGCATGTGTGTCCGTCCCCTAAAATGTCTACTAATCTGTTTCTGTTTACATTAAGCAGGACGCTCGCTACACTAGGATTGGATATCGGAAGGTATGGTATTCAAAAAAAGGCATGACTCTATTGGAATTGGTAATGTTCTCCAACCGCTTGACTCCCTACATAAATATTCAGACCGCGAATTAAGGTGTAAATTGCCAAAACTGTTCAACGGATTTACTCGTTAAATACCGGAGTTGACTCTCGGAATTACAGGATAGGTGAAGCTATCCTGTTCTCGAGCAGTATGACAATTGATCTTCTAACTCATACGTGAAGTTAAGGTGCCAGTTACTAAAATGTATACTAATTTGTATCTCTGATTACGTAGTTCTACTCTCGATATCGCGGATTAGGTACTCGGACAGTTAGGACTTTGGTTAAACTTTTGTCATTATACCAATATGCAAAGTTCTACTAAGGTTGGACTGTGTACTTTAATATTCAAACCGTGAACTAACATGTCCACTGCCTGTACTCGCCAACGTATTTACCTTCGGATTACCTGGTGTGGTTCTCGGTCTCACAGGATAAGTGCAGCTATTGACCTGGACGGTCGATTCTCAAAAACGTTGGCAACGTTCTCGAACGGTCTGACCCTCGATCTTCCATTTCATACATCACATTATTATTCCCGTCACTGAAATGAATACTAATTTCTTTATCTGAACACGAAGTTATACTCTTGATTCAGCGGGTTAATTTTTACGAGGGTATGGTCTTCGGTAAAACGTTCGACTTTATAGCAATAAGTAACGTTTTCACACGGTGTGACGCTCCATTTTAATTTCCAATCCGCGAACTAAGTTGTCTACTGCCAATACTGTACAGCTCATTTACTCCCGGAATATCTCGTTCCACTCTCTCATTCACAGAATGTATTAAGTTATTGACTTTGACGTTTGAATCTCAAAGAAGGTGGTAACTTTCTCGATCGGTTTGACCCTCGATCTTCTAATTCTTGCATGCAATTAAGGTGCTCGTTACTAAATTGAATAACAGTTCGTACCTCTGAACGCGGTGCTATATTCTGGATTCATGGGGTCAGTTCTTCTGAGGGTAAGGCATTCTGTAGACCATTTAACCCTACCCGGATAGGTAATGTTCCAAAATAACTTGACTGCCTGCATTAACACTCTAACCGTGAATTAAGGTGTCTGTTGCCAATACTGTTCAACGGATATACTCCAGGAATACCTGGTCTGACGCTCCGTATCACTGGATATGTGAAGCTATTGACATAGCCGTTCGACTCCCAAGGATGTTCATAACGTTCTCGAACGGTTTCACAATCCATCTTCTAACTAGTGCATGAAGATACGGTACCTGTTACTGAAATGAATACTAATTGTTTACTCTGATCACGGACTTATTCTCTGAATGCGGCAGGTAGGGTTCGCTGAAGCTAAGGCCTTCGGCACATCGCATGACCTTATACAAATTGGTATGCTCTCAAACCGTTTTACGTTCTACTGTAATAATTCAAACCGCGAATTAAAATGTCTATTGCCAGAACTCATCACCTGACATTCTCCCGGAATACCTGGAGGAATACCTGTTATATTCGTGATTTCATGACGATGGTGGAAATGTTCTCGATCGTTTTCACCCCCGATCTTCTCATTCATACATGGTATTAAGGCGCCCTTCTCTGCAATGAATACCAATTTGTATCTCGTAGTAGGAAGTAATAGTCTGCATACATCGGGTTATGTTCTCGGAGGGTGAGGTTTTCTGTAAATCTTTTGATACTATCCCAATATGTAACGTTCTACATATGTTTGGCTTTGTACTTTAATATTCTAACCATGAACTAGAGTGTCCATTGCCAGTAGTGAATAAAGGATGGACTCCCGGAATGCCTGGTATGACGCTCAGAATCACTTGATAGTTGAAGTCGTTAGCTGAGCCGTTAGACTCATAAAGGAGGTGGTAACAACATCGAACGGTTAGACATTCAATAATCTAGTTCATGCATGAACTTTAGGATTCCGCTACTAAAATGTGTAATTATTTGAATATCTGAAAAAATTTATACTCTCGATACGGCGGGTGTGGTTCGGGGATGTTTGCGCCTTCGTTAAAACGTTTGACTTTATATCAATTGCTATGGTTCTCAAACGGTTTCACGCTCTACTTTAATATTCATACCGCGAATAAGGGGCCATTGCCAATACTCTTCTGCGGTCTTACACCTGAAATACCATGTTTGACTCTTGGAATCACAGGATAGGTGTTGCTATTGACTTAGCCGTTCGTCTTAGAATGAATGTGCTATCCTTCCCGAAGCGTTTGACCCCCAATCTTCTAATTGAAGCATGTAACCAAGGTGCTTGTCACTAAAAGTCATACTAATTCGTCCCTCTGAACACAATGCTATATTATAGATACAGCGGGTTAGTTTTTCAGAGGGTAAGGTATTCTGCAAATCGTTTGACTTTACAGCAATTCGTTACGTTCTCAATCGAATTGACGCTCTAATTTAAGATGCAAACCGTGAACTAAAGTGTCTATTACTAATAATGTTCAGCGGATTTACTCCAGGAGTGCCTACTTTGATTCTTGGAATCGCATGATAGGTGGAGCTATTGTCTTATTCCTTCGACACTCAAAGACGGTGTGAACGTTGCAGAAGAGATTGACCATCGATATTCTTATTCATACATGAAAATAAGGTGCCAGTCACTGAAATGAAAACCAACTTGATCCTCTGTACACGAAGTTATACTCTCGATGAATCTTGTGATGTTCGCGAGTGGTACGGCTATCGGTAGTGCCATTGACTTTATAGCAATTTATAACGTTCTCACACGGTTTAACGCTCTTCTGTAATAATCAAACCGTGAATTATGCTGTCCATTGCCGATAGTGTACAGCGGATTGACCCCTGGAATACCTGGTTTGACTATCGGAATAACAGGATAGGTGAACCTATTGTCTCCAATGTTCGACCTCCGATGAAGATGGGAACGTTTTCGAACGGTTTAAGCCCCGAATATTCTACTGCATCTTCAAATAAGTTGTTCGTCTGCAAAAAAGTCTACTTGTACGTTCCAGGGAACCCGGCACATGACAATCGCTCTGACGGCTTGAATTCACGGAGTGTGAGTTATAGGTTAAACAGAATGACTTCGTACCAATTCGCATTGTTCTCCGACGGTTTCACACACAACCTAGATATTCAAACCGTGCATAAGGTGCCTATTGACAATACTGTTGAGCGGACATACTGCAGGTATACCTGGTTTGACTCCCTCAATCACTAAATAGTTGAAGCTATTGACTAAACCTCTCGTTTATCACAGAAGGTGGCAACGTTCAGGAGCAGTTTGACCCTCGATCATCTAATTCGTATATGAAGTTATGGTGCCCCTCACTGAATTGAATACTAATTTTTTTCTGTGAACACAAACTTATACTCTCGATGCAGCGGATGATGTTCGCGGCAGCTGAGGCCCTCGGTAAAACGTTTGACATTATGCCATTTGGTAACGCTCTCAAACGATTAGTCGGAATTCTTTAATATTTAAACCGTGAATAGAGGTGTCTATTCCCAATTCTGTGCAGCGCGTTTACTCCCGGAATGTATGATTTGACTATCGGAATCATAGGATAGGAGAAGCTGTTGAATTAGCCGTTCTACTCTCAAAGAAGGTGGGAACGTTATCGAATGGTCTGACATTCGGTCTTCTAATTGACTCACGTAATTAATGTTTAGGTCACTAAAATATATACTACTTTGATCCTCTGAACTCCATGTTATACTCCCGGAAACCTACGCTGGCTTTCGGAATTTTAGGATAAGTGTAGCAATTGACTTTGCCGTTCGTGTCCCAAAGAATGAGGTCACGTTACCGAACTGTATGAGTCTCAATCTTCTAATTCATACATGAAATAAAGGTGCAAATCACTGAAATGAATACTAATTTTCCTCTCTGAACACGAAGTTATAATGTCGAAACGACAGGTTATCTTCTCCGAAGGTAAGCCTATCGGTAAAACGCTTGGCTTTACAACAATCCATAACGTTCACAAACGGTTTGAAGCTCAATTTGAATATTCAAACCGGGAATTAAGGTATCTATTGCCAATACTGATGAGCGAGTGTACTCCCGGAATAACTGGGCTGACTTTCGCAATCGCCGGATAAATGAAACTATTGACTTAGATGTTCGACACTCACAGAAGGTGGTAACGTTCTCGAACAGCTTGACCCTCGATATTTTAATTCATACCTGATGTTAAGGTGCCCGTCACAGAAATGAAGACGAATTTCGTTCTCTGAACACGAATTCATACTCTCGATACAGCGAGTTTGTTTCTCCTAGGGTAAAGGCATCGGTACAGAGCTTGACTTATACAAATTGGTAGCTCTCCCAAACGGTCTGACGCTCTGCTTTAATATTCATGCCGTGAATAATGCTGTCCATTGCTAATACTGTTCAGCGCATTTACTCCTGAAATACCACTACTGAGACTCGGAACCACAGCAATAAATGATGCTATTGTCTCAGCAGTTCGGCTCTAAACGTAGCTGGTAACGGTTTGACATTCGATTTTGGTACTTATTCATGACAACGTGGTGCCCGTGTGGTAACAAGTCTACTAATCTGTTTCCGTCAACACTACGCAAGACACTCGCGACAGCGTGTTAGGTTCTCTTTCGATAAGGTATTCCGTAAGGGAATAACATTATGCGTATTGGTAATGTTCTTCGATAGCTTTACTCTCTGCGTAAATATTCATATCGTGAATTATGGTGTCCATTTCCAATACTGTTCAATTGATATATTCCTCGAATATCAGGTTTGACTCTCGGTAACACAGGATGCGTGAAACTATTGACGTAGCTGTTCGATTCTCAAGAAAGGTGGCAACGTTCTCCAACTGTTTGACGTTAGATCCCCGTATGTAAGTATGAAATTAAGGTGCCTGCCACTAAGGTAAATATAAATTTGCTTCACAGACACGAAGCAATACTCTCGATTCAGCGGGTTAAGGTAAAGGAAGGTAAGGTCTTCGGTAAAATTTTGTCTCTGTAGGAATACTTAACGTTCTTCGACGGTCTGACTCTCTGCTTTATTATTCATGCCGAGAATTAAGGTGTCAATTACCAATACTCTTCTGCCGATTTACTCCAGGAATACCTGATTTACTTCCGGAATCAAAGGGTAGGTGTCGCTATTGACTTAGCCGATCGATCGTCGAAGAAGGTTGGCAATATTCCCGAACGGTCTGACCTCGATCCCCATACGTGATACATGAAATTATGGTTCCCATCACTAAATTGTATACCGATATGTTTTTCTAAACACGAAGTTATACCGGCGATAGAGCAGTTATGTTCTCGGAGAGTAGGGAATCCGGCAAGGAATATGACGTTCTAACAATGGGTAACGTTCTCAAACAGTTAGACCGTCGATCATCTAATTCATACACTGAAATTAAGGTGTGCGTCACTGGAATGTATTCAAATAAAGGTGCCCCGCACTACAATGTATGATAATTTGTTTCTCTGAACACGAAGTTCCACTCTCGATTGAAGCGGGATATGTTCATCCAAGGTTAGGCCATCGTTAAAAAGTTTGACTCTATATCAATAGGTAACGTTCTGCAACTGCTTCGATGTGTACTGTAACATTTATACCGTGAAATGGAGTGACTAATGGCAATACTCTACATCGGATTTAGTCGCTGAATACCTGGTCAGAGTCTCGGATCACGGGATAGGTGAAGCTATTATCTTAGCCGTTCTACACTCGGAGAAGGAGGTATCCTTCCGCATCGGTTTGTCACCCGATCTTCTAATTCATAGATGAAGTTGATGTGCCCATCTTGAAATGGAGACTATCTTCTATCTCTGGTTACGAAGATATGGTCTAGATAAAGTGAGTTAGTTTTCCCGGTGGGTTGGGGGAGGGAGGATCCTCCGTACGAAGTTAGACTTTATAACAATTGGTAACATTCTGCAACGGTTTTACGGTCTACGTTAATACTAAAACCGAGAAATTATTTGCCTATTGCCAATACCGTTCACGGGATTTACTCCAGGAATACCTGGTATGACTCTCGGAGCCACAGGATTGGTGATGCCATCGACATAACAGTTCGTCTCCCATAGAAGTCGGTGACCCTCACGAGCGGTATGACTCACGATCCTCTCATTCATATTTGATGTTAACGTGCCCGTCACTGAAATCTCTGCTAATTTGTTTCTCTGATCGCGAAGTTATTCTCTCGATACAGCGAGTTAAGTTCTCGGAGGGTAAGGTCTTCTGTAGCATGTTTGACATTATACTCATTGGCAACTTTGGACAAGGGATAGGCTCTGTACTTTTGGATTCCAACTGTGAATTAATGTGTCCATGGCCAATAGCATACAGCGGATTGATTCCTGGAACACATGGTTTGACTATGGGAGTGACAGTATAGGTGAAGCTATTGACTTAGCTGTTCGACATAGAAGAAGGTAGTTACGTACTCGAACGGTTTGACCCTCGGTCTTCGGATTCACACATGGAATTGAGGGTGCCCGCCACGAAAATTCATTCTATCTTGCTTCTCTGGACACGAAGCCACACCCTCTATAGAGCTGGTTAGCTTCTAAGAAGGTAAGGCCTTCGGTAACACGTTTATCCTTATACCAACTTGTAACGTTCTCAAACGGTTTCACTCTCCATACTCATATTCAAACCGCGAGTTATGGTTTCAATTACCAATATTGCACAGCGGATTGACGCCCGGTATACCTGGTTTGCCTATCGGAATAGCGACATATGTGAAGGTATTGACTTGGCCGCTTAGCTCCCAAAGAAAATGGGATCGTTCACGGTTGGTTTGGCTCTCGATAATTCCGTTCGTACATGACGATAAGGTGTTCTTCTGCTATAATGGCTACTAATTTGCTTCCATGAACAACATGTAAGGTTCTGCCTACAGCGGGTTGAACTACTCGGGAGGTAAGGCCTTCGGTATAAAGTTTGATTTTATTCGAATAGGTAAAGTTCTTCATCGGTCTTACGCTCTACTTTAATATTCGAATCCTGAAATAAGGTGTAAATTACCAATTCTGTGCAGCAGATAGACACCCGGAATTCCTGGCTTCACTATCGGCATAACAGAATGCGTGATGCTTCTGATTTATCTGTTCGACACTCAAATATGTTGGTAACATTCTCGCACGGTTTGACAATCGCTCTTCATATTCGTGCATGAAATTATGTTGCCTGTTATGAAATGAAAACTAATTTGCTTCTCGAAACACGAAGTAAGATTCTCGATGCTGCGGGTAGAGATTCTCGGACAGTATGGCCTTGCATATGAAGTTTGATCATATACAAATTGGAAATGCTCATCGACGGTTTGACTATCTACCTTAATATCCATACCTTTTGATTCAGCACATTTATTGCCAACGCTGATCAGATGATTTAATCCTGGAATACGTGCTTTGACCCTCGAAATCACAGGACAGGTGTATCTGTCGACCTATTCGCTTGACCCTCAGACAGGGTGGTTTCGTTCTTGAACTGTTTGTCCCTCAATCTTCTAATTTCTACTTGAAATTAATGTAACAGTCACTAAAAAGTATACTAGTTTGCTTCTCTAAACACCAAGATATATTCTCGAAACAGGGGGGTAGCTTCTCGGATAGTAAGGCCTTCGGTAAAGGGTTTCACTGTACAGCATATGGGAACGTTCTAAAAGGTTTGACTCTGATCTTTAATATTTATACCATTAAATTGCGTGTCTAATGCCAATACTGATCACCGGTTTTAGACGCGGACTACATGGCTTGACTCTTGGAGTAGCAGGATAAGTGAAGCTGTTAACTTAGCTGTTCGACCATAAAGAAGGTGGTAACGTTCTTGAACTGATTTTCTTATCATTTTTCGACACATATATGTTAACAAGGGGCCCGCCATTAAAATGTATACTATTATCTTTCTCTGAGCATGAAGATACCCTCACGATATGGCAGGTTATGTTCCCGTAATGTAAGGCGTCCGGTAAGGTGTATGAAGCTATACCAATTGGTAACGCCCTCTAGTGGTTTGGCGCTCCCACCCTCTAATTCATGCACGAAGATAAAGCGCCCGTCTCTGAAATGAATACTAACTTCTATCTCTGACGACCAAGTTATATTCTCGGTGACGTGGCAGATGTTCGCGGAAGGTTGCGATTTCGCTAAAACGTTTGACTTTATGGCAATTGGTATCGTTATCAAACGGTGTGACGGTCTATTTTAATATTCAAACCGTGATCTCAGGTGTCAATTCCCAATCCTGTTCGGCCTATTTACTCCGTAGTATCTAGTTTAACTCTCGGTATCTTTAGGCAGACAAAGCCATTCTCTTAGCCGTTCGATCCTCAAAGAAGGAAAAAACGTTCTCGAACGGTTTGAAGGCGAGTCAGCTAGGTATTCCGACAGTGAATTCGCGGAACGGTGTCGGCAATGTACACCTTAATTTACAGTTTGATGGTTAAAATAGAACGTCACGACATTACAGAACATTACCAAATGGTATAAAGTCAAACTTTTTACCGAATACGTTGCCTTCCAAGAACATAAACCAATTGTAGCGAGTACCATGCCTAGTGATCGCGGAAACAAATTGGTGGACAATTTAAAGGGATTACCCACCCTATTTTGATGTACGAATAGAATAATCGAGAGCCGAACCGTAGCAAGAGCGATCCCACATTTTCTGAGAGTCGAACGGCTACGTCAGTAGTTTCACGTACCCTGTTATTCCGATGGTCAAACCAGGTATGGCGGGAGTAATTCGGCTGATAATTATTAGCTATGGAAACCTTAATTCATGGTCTGAATATTAAAGTAGAGCGTGAAACTGTTTAATAGCGTTACCTATTGGTTTAAAGTGAATCGTTATACTGACGACCCTACACTCCGAAAGCCTAACACACTGTATCGAGGGTATAACATCCTTTCCAAAGGAACAAATATGTAAACATTTTACTGACGCGTAGCTTAATGTCATGCTAGTGTAGGAAGATTAAAAGACATACCGTCTGAGAACGTTACCACCTTTTCTGCGAGTCGCGCGCCTAAGTCCATAGCTCCACATATCCTGTGATTCCGAGGACCCAACCAGGTACTCCGAGAGTAAATCCGCTGATCAGTATTGCCAACAGATACAGAAGTCCATGGTTTGCATTTTGAAATGGAGCTTCATCTTCTTTGAGATCGTTACCAGTTCCTACAAAGTCAAGCGTTTTACCGAAAGCCTTACAGCCCGAGAATCTGACACACCGTATCGAAGGTATAACTTCGTTGGTAGAGAAACACACTTGTATAAATTTTAGTGATGGCACCTTCGTTTCATGTATGAATTACAATATCGATGGTCAAACCGTTTGAGAACATAACCACCCTCTTAGATGTTCGAACAGCTATGTCAATGGCTTCACATGTCCTCTATTTCCGAGAGTCATATTAGGTACTCCTGGAGTCAATGAGCTGAGCAGTATTGGCAATAGGCAGCTTAATTCAAGGTTTGACTATGAAAGCGGAATGTCGAACCGTTGTAGATCGTTGCAAATTGGATTAAGTCAGACGTTCTCCGAAGGCCTTACCTTCCGCGAGCCTCACCCGCTTAATTGAGAGGGTAACTTCGTGTTCAGAGAAAGAAATTAACATCCATTTCAGTGGCGGGCAACTTAACACCATATATGGGTTCGAAAATCGAGGGTCACTCAGCTTGAGAACGTTGCCACCTTCTGTGGGAGACGAATGGCTAACTCAATAGCTTCACCTATCCTGCGTATCTGAGAGTCAGACCAGATATTCCGGGAGTAAATCCTCTGTACAGTAATTTGAATGGACACGTTATTTCACGGCTTGAATATTGAAGCAGACAGGCAAACCGTTTTGGAACGTTACCTATTGCTACAGAGCCAAACATTTTACCTATATCCTAACCTTCGGAGATGCTATCCCTCCGTGTCGAGAGTATAACTTCGTGATCAGAGAGAGAAATTGGTATTCATTTCAGTGGTGGGCGCCTTATCTTTATTTATGGATTAGAAGATCGAGGGTCAAACATTTCGAGGACGATACCACCTTCCTTGAGATTCGAACTGCTATGTAAATAGCTTCACATATCTTGTGATTCCCAAAGCTGAACCAGACCTTCCTGGAGTAAATGCGCTGTTCAGTATTGGCAACAGGCACCGCAATTCGCGGTTTGAATATTTAAGCTGGCCGATAAGCTGTTGTTGAACATTTCCGTTGCGTGTAGGCTTAAACTTCTTGCAGAATGCCGTACCAACCGAAAAACTAACCAGCTATATCGAGCGTGTAACACCGTGTTCAGAGGTACGAACCAGTATTCATTTTAGTGCCGAGCTCCATGATTTCATGCATGAACGAAAAATGGAATGTCAAACCGCTCGAGAACGTTACCACCATCTGTGCGAGACGAACGGTTATGTCAATAGCTGCACCTATCCTGTGGCTCACAGAGTCAAACCGGGTATTCCTGGAGGAAGTCCGCTGAAGCGATTTGGCAACAGACATCTTAATTCACGGCTTGAATCTTAGGGTAGAGCGTCGAATCGATTGAGAAAGCTACCAATTGGTACAAAAGTCAAATGTTTTACCGAAGATCTAACCTTGCGCGAACCTCATCCGCGACATGGAGAGTGTAACTTCGTGTTCAGAGAAAGAAATTTGTAATCATTTCAGAGACGGGCGCCTTAATTTCATGTATGAATTAGAAGATCGAGTGTCAAACCCTTCAAGACAGTTACCACGTTCTTTGAGATTCAAACGGCAAAGTCAATAGCTTCATACATCCTGTAATTCAGAAAGTCAGACAAAGTATTCCAGCAGCAAATACTCTATACATTGTTAGCAATAGACACCCTATTCGACCGAATAAATATTAAATTATAGGGAGAAACCGTTGGAGGACATTACCAATTTGTAGAATGTCAAACTTTTCATCGTATATCTTACCATCGGCGAAACGATACCGCTTGATGTGTCGAGGGTATAACGTCGTGTTCAGAGAAACAAATTAGTATGCATTTTAGAGACGAACACCATAATCTCAACTATGAATTAGACGATCGTGGGACAAACCGTTTGCGAACGTTACCACCTTCTTTGTGAGTCGAACAGCTACGTGAACAGCATCAATTATTCTGTGAATCCGAGAGTCAAACGAGATATTCCGGGAGTCAATCCGCTGAAGAGTATTGGCCGTAGACACCGCAAATCATGATATGATTATTCATGTAGAGCGTCAATCCGATTGAGAAAGTTACAAATTTGTATACAGTCAATGGTTTTACTGAGGACCTTACCCTCCGAAGCCTCTCTCGCTGTACCGACAGAATAACGCCGTGTGCAGAGAATCAAACTTGTATTCGTGTTAGTGACGGGCACCTCAGTTTCGAGTATGAAAAGGAAGATCGAGCGTTATGCCGTTTGATGACGTTACCACCACGTTTGTGTGTCGCACAGCTGAGTCAATAGCTTCATCTATACTGTGCTTCCGCGAGTCAAATCTGGAATACCAGGTGCATATCCGCTGTACAGTATTGGCATCATACACCATATATCACGAAACAAATATTGCACTCCAGACTCAAACCGTTGCAGGACCTTACGAATTGGTATTGCGTCAAATATTTTACCTAAGGCCACACCTTCTCAGAACCTTTGCCGCCGTATGATGAGTATAACTTCGTGTTCAGACGAGCCTATTAGTATCTATGTTAGTGTCGGCACCATAATTTCTGCTATGCATTAGAAGGTCTAGTGTCAAACGTTTCGGGAACGTGACCACCTTCGTCGAGAGTGGAACGGTGATGCCAATATCCTCGCTATCCTTTGATTCCGTAAGTCAAACCAGCTACACCGGGAAAAAATCCGCTGAACTGTATTGGCAATAGGCACCTTAATTCACGGACTGAATATTAAAATTGCACGTGAAACCGTTTGTGAACGTCACCAATTGTTAAAAAGTCAAACGATTTACCGAAGGGCATACCTTTCGTGAACTTCATCCGCTATATCGAGAGAGCAACTTCGTGTTCAGGACATCAAATTAGTAGATATGTTAGTAACGGGGTTCTTAGTTTCATTACGGATATGGAGATCGACGGTCTGAACAGTTCCAGAACGTTACCTCCCTCTTTGAGTATCGGACGGCTAAGTTTATTCCTTCACCTATCCTATGTTTCCGAGAGTCAAATCAGGTTGTCCGTCAGTAAGTCCGCTAAGTTTATTGGCAACTGACACCTTAATTCACTGTTTCAATGTTAACGTAGAGCGTCAAACCGTTTGAGAACGCTACCAATTGCTATAAAGTCAACCGTTTTTCATACAGCCTTACCTTCGGAGTAGCTAACCTGCCGTTTCGAGATAATAACTTACTTTCAGGGAAAAAAATTAGTCATCCTTTCAGTGTCGAGCACCATAATTTCATGTATGTAATATAAGATCGAGTGTCAACCTGTTGAAGAACGTTACCACTTTCTGTGGGAGACGAATGGTTAAGTCAACAGCTTCACCTATAGTCGTAATTTCGAGAGTCACGCCTGCAATTCCAGGAGAATGTCCGCTGAACAGCATTTGCAATAGACACCTTAAGCCATGGTATGAATATTAAAGAAGCGAGTCAAACCGATCTAGAGCATTACCAAATGGTATATAGTCAAACTTTTTATCGCATTCCATGTCTTCCAAGACCCTACCTCGCTGTAGCGAGTGTCCTGATCAGTACTCATGGAAACAAATTAGTAGACATTATAGCAGAGGCATACATTATGTTGATATATGAATTAGAAGGTCGAGTATCAAACGCTTCGAAAACGATACAACCGTCTTTGTGAGGCGAATAGCTATGTCAATAGCTTCTCCTATTCCATGATTCCAAGAGTCAAGCCGTGTACACCTGGAGTAAATCCGCTGCAGAGAATTGGCATTAGACACCCTCTTTCACTGTATAAATATTAAGGTTCAAAATCAATCCGTTTGAGAACGTTACCAATTGGAATAGAATCAAGCGGCTTACTGAATCCCGTACCCTCGGCGAGCATAACGCATTATATCGTGTTCAGTGGAACAAATTACAATACATGTTAGTGACGGGCACCTTAACTTCATATATGAATATGAAAATCGAAGTCAAACCATTGTTGATCGTTACCTTTTGTTATAGAGTTACACTTTTTACCGACGGCCTCACCTTAATAGAACGTATCCCGCTGTATCGAAAGTATATCTTCGTGATCAGTGAACCAAATTATTATACATTTTCGTGACTGGAACCTTAATTTCATGTATGATGTAAAAGATCGAGTGTCAAACCGATCGAGGTCGTTATTACCTTCTTTCAAGGTCGTACATTAAAGTCAATTGCAGCACGTCTCCTTTGATTCCGAGAGGCAAATCAGGTATACCAAGAGTAAATATGCAGGCCTGAATTTTCAACAGGCAACCTAATTCACGGTATGGGTTGTATAGCTCAGCGCCACGCGGTTGTAGATCGTTATTTATTGGTATGTAGTCAAACTTATTGCCGATGGCCTTACCTTCCGAGAAGATAACACGCCGGATAGAGAGTATAACTTCGTGTTCAGAGAAGCCAAGTAGTACCCATTTTAGCGATTGGCTCCTCAATTTCCTGCATGAATTAGAAGATCGAGTGTCAAACAGATCGGGAACCTGACAAACTTCGTTGAAAGCCGAATTGCTATATCAATAGCTTCACACGACCTGCGATTCAGAGCGTCGAACTAGGTATTCCGGGCGTAAATACGCTGAAGAGTAGTGGCAATATACACCTTAATGCACGGTAAGAATATTAAAGCAGACCGTCAACCCGTTGTAGACCGTTACCTATTGGTATAGAGTCAAACACATTACCGATAGACAACTTCGGAGGAGCTAGCCTGCCGCTCCGAGAGAGTAAAGAACGAAATTAGTATTCATTTCAGTGAATGGGACCATAACTTCTTGTATCAATTAGAAAATTGCGCGCCAAATCGTGCAAGAATGATACCACCCTATTTGAAAATCGAACGGATAAGTAAATATCTCCACATATCCTATGATTTCGAGCTTCTGACCAGATAAGCCGAGGGTAAATGTACTGAAGAGTATTGACAATACATAACTAATTTCGCGGAATGAATATTAAAGTAAAGTGTCACACCGTGTGTGAAAGTTACTAATTGCTATAAAGTCAAACGATTCGACGAATGCCTTACCGTCCGAGATATTATGCCGCCGTATCGAGCGTATAGCTACGTGTATAGGGAAACACATTAGTAAGCATTTTAGTGACGAGCACCTTAATTTCGTTATGAATAAGGAGGTCGACGGTCAAATCGTTCTAGAATGTTACCACCTTCTGTGAGAGACCACCGGCTATGTCAATAGATTCACATATCTTGTGATTCCGAAAGTTAGACCAGATAATCCGGAAGTAAATGCGCTATACAGTATTAGCAATAGACACCTCAATTCACGGTATGAATATTGAAGCAGGCCGTCAAGTCGTTGCAGAAAATGACATATTCGTTTAGGGAGAAATTCTTACACAATGCATCACCATGCGAAAAACTGACCTTCTGTGTCGTGAGTATGACACCGTGTTCAGAGCCATGAACTAGTATACATTTACTGACGAGCACCATAATTTCATGCATGAATTATTAGACCTAGTGTCAAACCGATCGAGAACGGTACATGCTTCTGCGAGAGACCAACGGCTAAGGCAATAGCATAACCGATCCTGTTATTCCGAGTGTCAGACCGGGAAAACCTAGTGTAAGCCTGATCAAGAGTATTGGCGAAAGACAACTCAATTCGCGGTTTGAATGCTAAAGCTGTGCATCAAGCCGTTGTCGATCGATACCTGTATGTGTAGGGTCAATCTCCTTACTGAATGCCTCACCATCCGAAAAAATATCCCGCAGTATCGGGAGTATAGCACCGTGTTCAGTGGCACGAACAGGTATACATTTACTGACGGGCTCCATAACTTCATTGATGAATTAGAAGATATATGGTCAAACATTTCGAGAAAGTTGCCACCGTCTGTGCGAGACGAACGGTTATGTCAATAGCTTCACCTATCCTGTGACTCCGCGAGTCAAATCAGGTATTCCAGGAGTATGTCGGCGGTACAGTGTTGGGGGAATAGACCCCTTAATTCTGGGTTTTAATGTTAAAGTAGAGCGTCAATCTGTATGAGATCGTTACCAATTGCTAAAAAGTCAAACGTTCTACAGTAGGACGTTCTTTCTGCGTTCCTCACCCGCTTCATAGAGAATATAATTTCGTATTCAGAGAAAGAAGTTAGTATTCATTTGAGTGGCTGACACTTTAACTTGATGTACGAACTAGAAGAACGAGCTTGTAACCGTTCAGGAACTTTACCACCTTCTGTGAGTGGCGAAAGGATAAGTGAATAGCTGCACCTATCCAGAGATTCCAAGAGTCAAACCAGGTTCTCCGGGAGTAAATCCACTGAACCGTACTGACAATAGATACCTCAATTTGCGGAAGTGAACATTAAAATGTAGCACCTGACCGTGTGAGAACGTTACTGACTGCTATAAAGCTAAACGTTTTACCGAAGGCCGTACCTTCCGCGAACCTCAGCCGTACCATCGAGAGCATAACTTCGTTGTCAGAGTATCAAAGTAGCAGAACATTTAAGTGAGGGGGACATTAATTTCTTTATGAATAGGAAAATTGAGGGTCAAACACTACGAAAACGTTAACACCTCCGTTGTGAGACTTACGGCTAAGTCAATAGCTCCACCTGTCCTGCATTTCCTATAGTCGAGCCAGGTATTCCGGGAGTCAATTCGCTGTACACTATCGGCAGTGGAAAACTTAATTCACGGTTTGAATATTAAAGTACACAGTCTATGCTTTCATGAACGTTACCAACTGGCATAATGTCAGAAGCTTTAGTGAAGACCTTACAGTCCATGAACCTATCCAGCTGTATCGGCAGTACATCTTCGTGTTAGGAGAAAGAAGTTAGTCCCCATGTCAGTGACGGACACCTTAATATCAAGTATAAATTAGAAGATGGAGTGTCAAACCGTACGGGAACGTTATCACATTCTTTGAGTTTCGAACGGCAAAGTCAAATGCTTCACGTATCCTGTGTTTCCGAGAGTCAAACTAGGTTCTCAGAGTGTAAATGCGATGTACAGTATCGGCACTAATAAACCTCTTTCCGGTTATATAAATTAAAGTACTGTGTAACACAGTTGTGCAACGTTCCTTATTAGTATTGAGTCAAACATTCTATCGATGGCATTAGCTTCCGAGAGGCTGACCCGATGCATCGAGTGTATAACATCACCTTCAGAGAGACAGAGTATTATACATCTTAGTGTCGTGCTCATTACATTCATGTATGAATTACTGGATCGTGGGTCAAATGGTTCCCGAACGTTACAACCAGCCTAGGGAGTCGGGCGTCTAAGTCAATAGCTTCACATATCGTGTGATTCTGGGAGACGAATCAGGAAATCCAGGAGTAAATTCCCTGAGCGGTATTGGCAGTAGATACCATACTACACGGTTCGAACATCAAAGCAGACCGCAAACCGGTGTAGATCGTTACCAATTTGTATGGAGTCAAACTCTCTACCGAAGGCATTACCCTCCGTGAGAGGCACCTCAACTACATGTATGAATTGCATGATAGAGGGTCAATCCTTTCGGTACCGTTACCATATTCCTAACATCCGTAAGGCTAAGACAATACTTTCACCTATCCCGTGATTCTGCGAGTCAAGCCAGGTATTCCGGGAGTAGACCCACTGTACAGTATTGGAATTATACACCATATTTTACTATATAAATAGTGGTATAGTGATTGGGATCATCATAGAACGTTACGTACTGGCATAGGTCCAAACTTTTTACCGGATACCTTATCCTCCGGGAACCTATCCCGCCGAAGCGCCTGTCTCGAAAATGTTTGCGTAAACAAGTTAGGACACACTGTGACGTACGGACACCACATGTTTGTGTGCGAATATCTGCATCGAGAGTCATAGCGTCCGAGAACGTTTCCGCCTTGATTGGGGGTTGAGTGGCGTCAACAACTTCATCTCTCCTGAGCATACGAGCGTCAAACCATGTATTCCTGGACTTAATACGCTGAATAGTTATGGAAATAGACACCTTAATTCGGGGAATGTGTATTAACGCAGAGAGTCAAACCGTGGACGAAATTTACCAATTCTTACAATGTGGTTCATTTGACAGAATACCTTTCCATAGGAGAACACAACCCAGCGCAGCGAGTACCTAGCTTAATGTTCACGGAAACAAATTCGTAACCATTACTGCAGACTGGCACGTCATTTTCGTATATCAATAACAAAATCGAGCGTCAAACATTACAAGAACGTTACCACTATATCTTATAGTCTAACGGGTAAGTCTGTAGCTTCACCTATCCTGTGATTACGAAAATCAAGCCGGAAATTCCGGGAGTAAATGCGCTGAATAGTATCGGCATTGACATGTTAATTCGCGCTTTGAATACAAATGTATGGTTTCAAAACGTATTAGAACGTTATCAATTTCTTTAACGTCAAACATTTACCGATGGCGTTAACTTTCGCGAATCTCACCGGCTTTAACGAGAGTATAACTTCGAGTTCAGAGAAGGGAATTAGTCTTCATTTGAGTGACGAGCACCTCATCGTCATGTATGAATTAGACGATCGAGGGTGAAACCGCTCGAGAACGATCCTACCCTCTTTGAGTGACGAACGGATAAGCCAATAGCTCGTTCTATCCTTTGATTCCGAGAGTAGAAAAAGATTATCCTCCAGCAAAGTCGCTGAACACTATTGGCAATACACACGTTAATTCACGGTATGACGTTAAGGTAGAGAGTCAAGCCGTAGGATAACGTTACCAATTGGCATGCTGTAGCGATTCTCTTGCGTAGTTTTCACAGGATCAGATGAGTAGTCATTTTAGCAGGCGGACACATTATTTTCATGTACGAATAGAGAAATCGACAGTCAAACCGTTCGAAAACGATCCCACCTTCTTTGAGGGTCCAAGGGCTGCCTCAACAGCTCCACCTATATTTATGGTTCTGAGCGTCCGCTGGACAGTATTGGCAATAGACACCTTAATTCACGGTTTGAAAGATAAAGTATAGCGTCAATCCATTTGAGAACTATACCAATTGCTATTAGGTCAAACGCTTTATTGAAGGCCTTTCCCTGCGAATGTATAATGCGCTGTATCGAAAGTATAGCATCGTGCTCAGAGGAACAAATTACTATATACTATAAAGTCGGGCAACTTAGTTCCATGAATGAGTTAGAAGATCAAGGGTAAAATCGTTCGAGAACGTTACCGCCATCTTAGAGGGTCGAAAGGATACGTCAATAGATCCACCTAACCTGACATTTCCAGAGTCGAATCAGGTACTTCGGGAGTAGATCTGCTGTACAGTATTGTCCTCATACACACTATTTCACGGTAAATATATTTACGTACAGATCCATACCGTTGTAGATCGTTACTTGTTACTATAGAGTCAAACATTTCACACAAGGCCTTATCTTCTGGAAACTAAGCCGCCGTATCGAGAGTATAACTTTGTGTATAGAGAAACGCATTAGTATACATTTTAGCGACGGGCACCTTAACTTCATGCATGAATTAAAAGATCGAGTGTCATACCAATCCAGAACGTTACCACCTTCTTTGGGGTACGAACGGATTAGTCTAGGGCTTCAGCTATCATGCGGTTGCGAGAGTCAAACCAGGTATTCCGTGAGTAAATCCACTGAACAGTATTGGTAATAGACACCTTAATTCACGGTTTGAATATTAATGTTGAGCGTGAAATCGCTTTAGAGGGTAGCCGATTGGTATAAATTCAATCAGTGTACCGATGGCTTTACCATCGGAGAAGACAACCCACCATTTCAAGTGCATAACCTCGTGCTCAGAGAAAGGAATTAGTCTTCATTTCTGTGACGGGCGTCGTAATTTCATGTATGAATTGGTAGATCGAGGGTCAATCCGTTCCATATCGTTACTACGGTCATTGAGAGTCGAACGTCTAAGTCACAGGCTTCAGCTATACAGTGATTCCGACCTGACCTGGCATTCCTGGACTCAGTACGGAGGACAGTATTGGCGGTAGACACATTAGTTAATGGTTTGTATTCAAGATTAGAGCCACCATCCATCTGGAATTGATACCTATTGGTATAAAGCCAGACTTCTTAACAAATGCCACCCCTCCGATGGCCTATCTCTCTGTATCGTCAAATGTTATAAAGTCATGCATTTTACTGAATAACTTACCTTCTGTGACCCTAAGCCGCTGTATAGAGAGGCTATCTTTGTGACAATAAGTCTATTGCTTCATCTATCCTGTGATTCCGCGAGTCAAATCAGGTAATCCGTCAGTATGTTCGATAATTTTAATGGCAACTGACATCTTAATTTACGGTATGAATAGTACTCTAGAGAGTCAATCCGACGGGAACATTACCAATCAGCATAATGTCATTCCTTTGTCCGAACACCACACCTTCCGAGAGAATATCCCGCTTTAGCTAGTGTCCTACTTAATGTGCACGGAAACAAATTGGTAGACTGTTTAGAGGACGGACACCACATGTTTTTGTATAAATACCAAAACTGTGGGTCAAGGCGTTCGAGAACGTTACCACCTTCAGTCAGAGACGAACGCCATAGCAATAGCTTCACCTTTCCCATGATTCCGAGGCTCAAGCCTGGTATTCCAGGTGTAAATCCGCTGAACGGCATTAACAACAGACACCTTAATTCACGGTATGAATATCAAATTAATACGTAAAACCGTTTGAGAACACTGCCAATTGGCATAAGGACATTCTATTTATCTGATACCTTACCTTCAGAGAACATAATCCGCTGTATCGAGGGTATAACTTCGTGTTCTGCAATACAAATTAGTAGACATTATAGTGACCGGGACCTTAACACTTCGGGATAGAGTTTGACTCAATAGCATTTGGTTCAACAACGGTATAACGGTCTGCTTCATTATTTATCCTTTATTGGCCGGAACCACAGGATACGTGAAGCATTTGACTCAGCCGTTCGACACTCAAAGAAGATGGAATCGTTCGCGAGCGGATTTTCTCCTGATATTGTAATTGATACATGAAGCAATGGTAATATTAAAATGTATACATATGTGTTTCTCTCGGCACGAAGTTATACTATCGATACGGCGGGATAGCTTCACGGAAGGGAAGGCTTTCGGTAACAGGTTTGACACTATGGGAGTAGGTAATGTTCTTCAACGGTATGACGATCAGCTTTAGAAATCAAACCTGGTGTTCAGATGTCCGCTGCCAGTTCCATACAGTGGATTGTCTCGGTGAATACCTTGTTTGACCTTTGGAATAACAGGGTAGGTGCAGCCATTTATTTAGAGGTACGAATCTCGAAGGAAGTGGTAACGATGCAGAACGATTTGACGGTCACTTTTCTAATTCTGGCATGAAATTGAGGTCTACTTCACTAAAATGCGTACTAATTTGTTTCCTCGGACACGAAATTATTATCTCCATACAGTGAGATGTGTTCTCGGAAGGTAAGGCCTTCGGTATAAAGAGTGACTCTATACGAATTGATAATGATCTCCGACGGATTGACTCTCTACTTTGATGTTCATACCGTGAATTATGATGTCAATTGCCTATATTATATAGCGGATATATTCCCGCAATGACTGGTTTGACTCTCGTCATCACAGGATGGGTGAAGCTATTGATTTAGACGTTTCACACTCAAAGAAGTTCGTACCGATCTCAAATGGTTTAACACATGATCCTCTAATTTATACATGAAACTAAGGTGCCCGTCACTCAAATGATTATTAATTTCTTTCTCTGAGCACGAGGTTATACTCTCGATACAGCGGTCATTTTCTTCGTAGGGTATGGCCTTCGGTAAAGCGTTTGACTTTTCAGCAATTGGTAACGTTCTAAATTGGATTGGAGCCCTGCTTTAATATTCAAACCATGGAATTAGATTTCGATTGCCAATACAGTTCAGCGGACTTAATCCCGGAATACGTGGTCTGACTCTCGGAATCGCAGGATATTTGCAGCTATTCACTTATATGTGCGACTTTCAAGGAAGGTGATATCGCTCTCGAACGGTTTGTCACACGATCTTCTAATTCATATTTAAAAATAATGTGTGCTTCTGCTACAATATCTACTCATTTGTTTCCGTGAGCACTAGGCATGACACTCGCTTCAGCGGCTTATGTTCTCGGAAGGCAAGATGTGCGATAAAGTGTACGACGTTATACAAATTAGAAACTATCAGAAATGGTTTGGCTCTCACCCTTAATATTCGAACCGCGAATAAAGGTGTCTATTACTGATACTGTTAAGCAGATTTATTTCCGGACTACTTGGTTTGACACTCGGAATCGCAGGATCGGTGATGGTATCGACTTATCCGATCGTCTCTCACAGAACTTGGCAACGTTCTCCACCGGTTTGACACTCGATCTTCTAATTCATACATGAAGTTAATGCGCCCGTCACTGAAATGTATACTAACTTGCTCCACTGAACACGAAGTTATTCTCTCGATACAGCGGTTTAGCTTCTGGGAAGGTAAGGCCATCTGTCAAAGGTTTGACTCTATACAGTAGGTATAGTTCTACAACGATAGCATTCTGTTCTGTACTATTTATGCTGTGAATTAAGGTGTCTATTGTCAGTACTATACTGCGGATAGACTCTCGAAATTCCCGGTCTTACTCTCGGAATAATAGGGGCGGTGAAGGTATTGACTCAGCAGCACGAATCTAAAACTAGCTGCTAACGATCTCGGTCAGCTTGACACTCAATTTTGCTATTCGTACGTGAAATTGATGTGTCTGCCTGCTGAACTGTTTACTCATTTGTTTCCGTGAAAACTAAGATAGACACTCGCTGCTGCAGCGTAGGTTGTCGGAAGATAATGTATTTCATAAAAGAGTTACCTTATTTTGATTGATAATATTGACCGGTGGTATGACTCCATGTATCAATTACACAATCGAGTGTCAAACAATTCGAAAACGTTTCTAGATTCCTTAAATTCGAACGGCTAAGTCTGTAGCTTCACCTCTCGTGTGATTCTGCGAGTCAAGCCAGGTTATCCCGGTGTAAATTATCTGAACGGTATTGGCAACAGACGCCTTAAATCACGATTTCAATATTAAAATATTTCATCGCATCGTTTGAGATCGTTACCTATTGAAATGGAGTCCATCCATTTACCTAAAACGTTACCATCATAGAACATATCTCGCTGTAGCGTGTGTCTTGCTTCGTGCCCACGCTAATAAATTAGTAGACATTTTAGCAGACAGACACCTTATTTTCATGTATGAACTGAAAAATATGGAGTCAAACAGTTAGAGATCGTTCCCATCTTCTATGGGAGTTGAATGCCTAAGTCTATAATTGCACATATCCTGTGATTCCGATAGACAAATCAGGTTTTCCGGGAGTCAATCCGCTGTACAGTATTTGCAATATATACATCAAATCACGGTTTGAATATCGGAGCAGGCCGTCTAGCCGATGTAGAGCATTACCTATCCGTGTAGGGTTATACTTCCTACAGAATGTCTTAACCTCCGAAAAACTGTTCCGCTGTATCGAGAGTATACCATAGTGCCCAGAGAAACAAATTAGTATACATTTTAGTGGCGGGCACCCTCAATTCCATGAGCGAATCCGAAGATCGAGGGTCAAACCGTTCGAGTACGTAACTACCTTGATCTAAGTCGAACAGCTAAGTCAATAGCACCACCTATACTGCTACTCCTATGGTCAGACCATGTATTCCAGGAATCAATCAGCTGTATGCTATGGGCAATGGACACATTAATTCACGGAATACAAAAGTACAGAGCCTAACCCTTGTCCAACGTTACCGGTTAGTATAATGCCAAACATACTACAGAAGACGTTACCCTCCGAGAACCTAACTGGCTGTACAGAGAGCATAACTTCACATTCAGAGAAATTAATTAACAGAGATTTTAGTGACGGGCACATTAACATTAAGTATGAATAAGTGGTTCGAGGGTCAAATGATTCGTGAACGTGGCCACGTTCATTGAGATTTGGACAGCTAAAACAACGGATTCATTGAGATTCGAACTGGCAGGTCTGTAGCTTCAGCTATCCCGCGACATCGAGAGTCAAACCTTATATTCCAGGAGTAAATCCGCTGAAAGGTATTTATAATAGATTCCTTAATTCACGGTATCAATATTAAATTAGAACTTAAAACCGTTTGAGATCGTTACCAGTTGGCATAACGACATACTATTAACATGATGCCTTACCTTCAGAGCACATAATCTGCTGCATCGGGGGTATAACTTCGTGTTGAGCGATACAAATTAGTAGACATTTTAGTGACGGGCACCTTAGCACTCCGGGATACAGTTTGCAGTCTACTCTATTATTCATACCGTGAATTATGGTGCCCATTACCTAAACTGTTTAGCGTGTTTACACCCGGAATACATGGTTTGACTCTAGAAGTTACAGGATAGGTGATGCTATTCACTTAGCAATTCGACTCCCAAAGAAGCTATTGCGTTAGTTGTTCAAATATCAAGGAAGGTGGTCACGCTGTCTAACGGTTTGATCCTGGATCTTCAAATTCACACATGACAATAAGGTGCCCGATATTGAAATGTATACTATCTTTCTTCTCTGGACAGGAAGTCATTCTCACAATATAGCGAATTATATTCATGCAAGGTAAGGCCTTCTGTAAAATCTTTGACTGTACATGAATAGGCAAAGCTTTACAACGGTTTGATGATGTGCTTTAATATTAATAACGTGAAGTAAGCTGTATATTGCCAAAACTGTTCAGCGGACTTACTTTCGGTATCCCTGGTTTGACAACAGAATCACAGGACAGGAGACACTATTGACATAGCCGTTCGCCTCACACAGAAGGTGGTAACGATCTCGAACGGTTTTGACAGTAGATCTTCTAATTCGTACATGATGCTAAGGTTGCCGGCCACTTAATGTATACTAATTTTTATATCTGATCTCGATGCTGTACTCTCGATACAGCGTGAAAATTTCACGGAACGTAAGGTATGTGATAAAGTGTGTGACGTCATACGGATTGGTAATGCTATCAAACGGATTGACGCTCTGCTTCAAAATGCAAACCGTGAATTAAAGTGTCCATTGCCAATACTGTGCAGCGCATTTGCTCCCGGAATATCTCGTTTGCCTTTCGGAGTCACAGGATAGGTAAAGCCACTGGCTTACCTGTTCGTCTCTCACAGAAGGTGGCGACTATCTCGATCGAATGGACCCCCGATTTTCAATTCATTCATCAATTTGAGGTGCCCGTCCCTGAAATGGACTATAATTTCTTTCTCTGGACACGGTATTATACTATCCATAAAGCCGGTTAGATTTCCAGCGGGTAAGATCTTCGGTAAAACGTTTGACATTATACCATCTGGTAACGTTCCCAAAAGGTTTGACGCTAGACTTTAATCTTCAAGCCGTGAATTAAGGTGCCCATTCAGAACGTAACCACCGTAACGTTCTCGGACGGTTTGAAACCCGACCTTCTAAGTCATGCATGATATTGAGGTGCTCGTAAGTAAATGTACACTAGTTCGTTCCTCTGAACACAGCGTTATACACCAGATACAGCGGTTCAGTAAGGCATTTTGTGGGAACTTTAACCCTGCACGAATAGGTAATGTTCTCCAACGGCATGCTAGTCTGCCTTAGTACTCAAACCTTGAATTGAGGTGCCTATTGCCAATAGTGCTCAGCGGATTTACTCCCGGAGTACCTGGCTTGCCACTCGGAATCTCTGGATAGGTGAAGATATTCTCTTAGCCGTTCGTCTCTCACAGAAGGTGGCAACGTTGTCGAGTGGTTTAACGCTCGATCTTCTAGTTCATACATGAAGTCAAAGTGCCCGCCACTGAAATGGATACCATCATCTTTCTCTGAACACGAAGTTATACCCACGATACAGTTGGTCATGTCCTCCGATGGTAGGGAATCCTGTATGGAATATGACTTTATACCAATGCGTAACGTTTTCAAACAGTTTGACCCTCTACTTTAATTCTCATATCGTGAATTAACGTTTCCATTGCCAATGCTGTGCAGCGGATTTACTGCTGGAATACCAGGCTTGACTGTCGTAATGTCAGGATAGGAGAAGCTAGTGACTTTGCCCATCGGCCGACATAGAAGGTGGCAACGTTCGCAAACTGTATGTCTTTCGATCTTCTATATTATATCTGATATTCAGGTGCCTGAGACGAAAGTGTGTACTAATTTGTTTCTCTGACCACGAAGATACACTCTCGAAGGAGGGGGATAGGATCTCGGAAGGTAAGGAATTCGGTAAATAGTTGGACTACGTGCCAATATTTAACGATCTACAATGGTGTGAATCTGTACGCTATTTTTCATACAGTGAACTAAGGTGTTTATTCCCAGTACAGTACAGCGTATTTGCTCCCGGAATACCAGGTATGACTCTCGGATTCGTAGGATAAGTGAAGCTATAGACTTAGCCGTTCGACCTTCAAAGATGATGGTAGCATTCGCAAACTCGATCTTCTGTTTTATACATGAAATTAAGGTGACCGTCACTAAAATGTATGCATATTCGTTCCTTAGAACTCGATGCTATTAACGCTCGCTCAATATTGAAACTGCGAATTAAGATGTCCACACCGAATATTGTTTTGGGGACTTACTTCTCGGTTTTCCTGGCTTGACTTTCGGAATCACGGGATAGGTGAAGTTATTCACTTGGCCGTTCGACTCTCACAGGAGGCGGTAATGTTCATGATCAGTCTGCTTCCCGATCATCTAATCCATACACGAAATGAAGGTGCCCGCCACTAAAATGTCTACAAATTTCCTTCTCGGAACACGAAGTTATACCCTCAATATAGCGGGTTAGCTTCTCGGAAGGAATGGCCTACGGTAAAAAGATAGACTGTATACGAATGGGTAAAGTTCTACAACGAACAGTGAATGATGGTACGGCAGATCGAGCAACACTACTGCATGGTCACCGTTAATTTCTTAAGACATGATTTTGAGCTGCATGCAATTGGGTCTCATTTTTATATGTATATACTAATACTGCAATTTACTGTTATGGTAATTACTATTTTTTTCGAAGTTGTCAATTGTTAGTTGAATAAATTTTACTTCTGAACACAAGTATCTTTGGAAATGGTTCAGTGCACTTTCATGACATCATTTTGTTAAACTCATTGTTATTTTATATGATTGTCTGTATACGGTCCTACGCTTGCGGAGCGATACCACTGGCGCTGTTTTGTATTGGCGTACGGCCGGTCGGGCGACACTACACGATGGTCTCCATCAATTCCTTTATCCCTCGACTTTATCCTTCGACACGAGAGGCGAGGCCTTGTTTGTAGCTACGTACGGCCCGACTGGGCGACTCTACAGCATGGTCTTCATTAATTTCTCCAACCTTGATAATTGTACCGCACGCATCTTTTTCCAGTTTTCCATTTACCTATACATACTGTAATTTACTCCTATAATATTTTCTATTTCTTTCATAATTATCAATTTTTAGTATAAAAGATTGTATTTCCTTGCAAGAGTGTCCTTAGAATTAGTTGAGTGTACGTTTACGACGTTATTTTGTTAATCTTATTGTTATTTTACATGATTGGTCTTGTAGTTACCTACGCTTCCTGTGCGACACGATTGGAGAGGCCTCGTATCTGCGTTTGGTAGATCGGAGCGACACTACTGCATGATCTTCGATAACTTATCTAACCTTGATAATGTACCGCATGCATTCCTTCCCAGCCTTCCATTTATTTATACATTTCATAGTAAAAGTGTCTTTGGATATAGTTGAGTTAACGTTTGTGACAGTATTTTGTCAAGCTTGTTGTTTTTTCTACGGTTGTGTGTATGCGAATCTACGCGACCGAGGCGTCACGGCTGGAGTGTTCTTGTAGTTGCGTTTGGGAGATCGGAGCGGCATACTGTATGGTTATCGTTAATTCCTTTAACTACAACGTTGTACCGTATTCCCTCTTTCGCAATTCTCTGTTTATATAGGTATACCGTAATTTTCTCTTACGATGACCTTAATTCCCTCCGATGTTTCCAATTTTTATTTTAAAGAATTGTATTTCTTATTAATCGCATGTATGGAATCAGTTATGTGTACGATTATGATAATATTTTGCTATACATACTGTTATTTTGTGCAGATGCCTGAATGCGCCTCTACGCATCTAGAACGACACAGCTGTAACGGCTTTGTAGTTGCGTACGGCAGAACGGAGCGGCATACTGGATTGTCTTCGTCCTTTGTGTAACAATGGTATTGAACCCTGTCCATTTTTTCTCACATTTTCCATTTATTTATACGTTCTGTAGTTTGCTATGACGAAATTTTCTACTTTCTTCGAAATTATAAATCTTTATTTTAAAAAACTGTATTTCTTAGTAAAAGTGACTTTGGAATTAGTTGTGTGTACGTTTATGACAATATGTTGTTAAGTTCTTGGGTATTTTATAGGATTGTCTCAATACTTATCTGCTTTCCCGGAGCGGCACGGCTGCTGTTGTCTTGTAGTAGCGTTCATGAGATCGGAGCGTCACTGCTGTATATTATTTGTATATAATTTTAACCTTAATATTGTTCAATATTAGTTCTTTTATGGCCATGTATTATATTTCATATGCTGCAATTCAGTGTTATGGTATGTTCGATTTGTAATAAGTATGAATTTTTGTTTAGAGATTTGTAATTCTTAGTTAACGTGTCGTTGGAAATAGTTGAGTATACATATATGACAATTTTCTGTCAAGCTGGTTGGTAGATTATATGATTGCCTATATGCTTGCCTACGAGTGCCGTGCGATATGGCAGGATTGGTTTTGTAGTTGCGATCGCTGGATCGGAGCGACAGTGCTGTTAGGTTTTTGTTAATTTCCTTGACCTTGATATGGTACCGTTTGCATTCTGTCTCTGTTTTCTGTTGATGTGTACATACCGTAATATACTCTTATGATATAATAGATTTTCTTCAAAATTTAAAGTTTTTAGTTTCAGAAAATGTATCGTACATGAAAAGTGCCTTCGGAATTAGTTGAGTGTACGTACATGCAGATAATTTTTTAAACTTATTGTTATTTGGTATGACTACCTGTGTATGTACCTACGCTGTTTGCGCGAGACGACTGGCGAGGTCTTGTGTTTGCGTACGACAGATCGGAGCGGGACTACAGGATGGTCTTCGATAATGTCTTTAACCTTCATATTGGACAGTATGAATTTTTTCCCAGTTTTTCATTTATTTGTATATACTGTGTGTCACTGCTATGATATTTCCCTGCTCCTAAAAAATACAAATTCTGAGATAAAGAATTGGAGGGTTTGAATAAAATCGGAAATATCATAACAGTAGATCACAGAATGTAGAAATAAATAGTGAATATCGAAAGAATGCATTCGGTACAATATCAAGGTCAAAGGAATTATCAAAGCCCATACAGCATTGTCGCTACGATATTCCGAACGCAACTGCATGAGAACTCCACCCGTGTAGCACCGGAAGCGTAGGTACGTACACGCAAAATCGTTTAAAATAACAACAGACATAGAAAACTTACACTCAACTATTTCCAAAGAAACTTTTATTAAGAAATGCAATTTTTGAAATTACCAATTGGAATTTTGTGTGAAATCGAAAATATCAATGCAGTAAATAACGGTATGTAGTATTAAACAGAAAACTGCGAAAGAATGCTTACAGATCATTCTTATTGATAAAGTAATTAACAATGACCATGCAATATGCTGCCCAGATCTACAGCACGCAACTACAATACCACTCCAACAATGTCGGTCTGGAAGCGTACGTGCTCGTACAGCCAATCATATGAAGTATAAATTAGGGTAACGAAATAATATCATGAACGTAAACTCTGCGAATGGCAAAGACACTTTCACTAAGTCATACAATTTTTTCAAATAAGGAACGAAAATTTTGAAAAAAATGGAAAATATTAGAACACTAAATTACAGTATGTGAAAATAAATGGTAGAATTGGGGAAAATGCATACGGTACATCAGCAGGTTAAAGAAATTAACGTAGGCCATACAGTAGTATCCCTCCAATCTCCCAAACGCAACTTCATGCTCCGGCCAGTCGTGTAGCTCCGACAACGTAGGTATTTATACAGAAAATCAAATCATATATCAATATTTTTAACAAGATAATATCATAAACGCGTACGCTCAACTAATTGCAATGGCACTTTTACTAAGAAATACAATTTTTTTTACGTAAAATTTGAAAATTTCGAAGAGGATCGAAAATATAACAACATTAAATTACAGTATTTATAAATAAATAGAAAACTGGGACAGAATGCATATGATACAAAATCAAGGATAAGGGATTAACTGAAACCATACAGTAATGCCGCTTCGAGCTGCCGTGTACAACTACAAGACATCGATAGTCGTCTTGCTCCGGCTGGGATGGTACGTATACAGACAATATTATAAAATAACAACAAGCTTAACAAAATACTGGAATAAACGTAAGATCAACTAATTCAAAAGGAACAATAACAAAGGAATACAATTTTTTTTTTTAAAGTTAGAATTTTGTAATATATCGAAAATATCATAATATTGAAATACAGAATGTATAAATAAACGGAAAACTGGGAAAAGATGCATATGGTACAATATCAAAGCAATAGCAATTTCCGACGAACATCAAGTAGTGTCGTTCCCATCTACCGAACGCAAACACAAGACGATTTCAGTGGTATCGTGCCGGCTGCGAAGGTACATATGGAGACAATCATATAATATAACAGGTAATATAACAAAATATTGTAACAAACGTATGCCAAACTAATTCCATAGGCACTTTCCACCAACGATTCAATTTCTGAAATTAAAAACTTGAAATTTTGAAAAAAATCGAAAATATCATAACAGTACATTACAGTTCCTCTTCAGATATAGAAATGAGTCTCCATATCAGTGACGGGCACCTTAACGTCATGTGTGCATTAGAAGGCCGAACGTCAAACCTTTCGAGAATGTTACCATCTTATTTCAGAGACGAACGGAAAATTCAATAGCTTCACCTATCCTGTGATTCGGGGCGGCAAGCCAGGTATTCCGGAAGTAAATCCGTTAAACAGTATGGTAAATAGACAGCTTAGTTCACCGTTCGAATATTAAAAGCAGGCCGCCAAGCCGTCATAGAGCATTACCTATAGGTGTAGGGTCAGACTTATTACAGAATGCCTTTCCGTCCGAAGAACTAACTCGCTACATCGGGAGTATTACACCGTGTTCCAGAGATACTAACTCGTATCCATGTTAGTGTCGAGCACGTTAATTGCATGCATGAATAGAAAACTCGAGAGTCATACCGTTCGAGAGCGCTCCCACCATCTTTAAGATTCAAACGGCTAAATAAATAACTTCACCCATCCTGCGATTTCGAGTGTAAAGTCAGGTATTCCGGACGTAAATCCGCTGAACAGTATTCGCAATAGTATTGGCAATGTTCACAGTCAAACAGTAATAGAAGTTTACCAATACGTAGAGAGTGAAGCTGTGCACAGAGGGCATTTATTCATCGCTAACGTTGCATCGATAGCATAACTACTAGTTCAGAGATACAAATTAGAATGTATTTTAGTGACGGACACCGTAATCGCGTGTATGAATAGGAAAATCGAGGGTCTATACGCTTAAGAATGTTGCCACCTTCTGTAAGAGACAAACGGCTATATTAATAGCTTCACCTGTCCTGCGTTTCCGATAGTCCACCCGGGTATTCCGGGAAGAAATCTGCTGAACAGCGTTGGCAATGGACAAATTAATACACGGTATGAATATTAAAGCAGACCGTCATACCGTTGTAGATCGTTACCTATTTATATAGAGTCAAACTTTTTACCGAAGGTCTTACCTTCCGCGATCCGCACCTTCCTCATCGAGAGTGTAGCCTCGTGTTTAGAGATGCACAATAGTATACATTTTAGTGCCTTAATTCCATGTATGAAGTAGAAGATCGAGGGCCAGTCGGTAACAGAACGATACCACCTTCTTTGCTAATCGATCAGATAAGTCAATAGCATCAGCTATCCTGTGGTTACGATAGACAAATCTGCTACACGGGGGTAAATCCGCTGAAGAGTATTGGTAATAGATACTTCAGTTCACAGTTTGAATGTTAATGCAGACCGTAGAACCGTTGTAGAACGCGTCCAATTGCTATAAAGTCAAACGTTTATCCATTGGACTTTCCTTCCGCGAACCTCACCCGCTGGATCCAGAGTATATCTTCGTGTTCAGAGAAAGAAATTATTTTATATTTAAGTGATGGGCAACTTAATTTCATGTATTCATTAGAATATCGAAGTTCAAACCGTTCGAGATCGTTGCCTCCTTCTCTGCGAGACGCACATCTAAGTCAATGCCGTCACATATCCTGTGATAGCGAGAGTCAAACCAGGCATTCCGCGAATAAATTTGTTATACAGTTTTTTCAAAGGACACCTTAATTCACGGTTTGAATATTACGGTAGAGCGTTAATCCGCTTGATAGCGTTACCGATTGGTACAAAGTCAAACGTCTTACGGAAGGCCTTACCCTCCGAAAGGCTATCGCACTGTATCGGGAGTAAAACATGTTGTTCAGTGGTAGAAATTAGTATACATTTCGACAGGCGGACATGCTGTTTTCATGTATGAATAGCAATATCGAGAGTATATCCGATCTAGAACGTTACTGCCTTCATTGAGAGTCGAGCAACTAAGTGAATGGCATCACTTATCCTGTGATTCTAACAGTCAAACCAGGTATACCGGGAATATATCCGCCGTATAGTGTTGGCAATGGACACCATAATTCACGGTTTGAATTTTGCAGTGGAGCATCAAACCGATTCAGAACGCTACAAATTCGTGTAAAGTCAAACGTCCTACCGAAGGCCGTACCTTCCGAGGACCTGACCCGCTGCATCGAGAGTATAAATTCGTGATCAGAGATACAAATTATTATACATGATAGTAACCGCGACATTGTTCTGATGAATGAATTAGAAGGTATATCGTCAAACTATTCGAGAGCCTAACCACCTTGATTGAAAGTCGAACGCCTAGGCCAAAGGCAGCAGCTGTCCTGTGATTCCGAGAGGCAAATTAGGTATTCCAAGAGTAAATTCGCCGAAAAGCATTGTCAATAAACACCTATACTCACTGTATGAACATTAAAGTACAGAATCAATCCGCTGGAGAACGATACCATTTGGTACAACGTCATACTCCTTACCAAACACTTTAACTTCCGTGAAAATAACCGCTGGGACGGTGGTACAGCATCGGGATCAGGGAAACAAATTAATAGAAGTTTTAGCAGACGGACACCTTAATTCCATGTATGATCTAGAAGATCGAATGCCAAACCGCTCGAGATCGTTATCACCTTCTTTGTGAGTCGAACGGCTTTGTCAAAAGCTTCACCTATCTTATATTTCCGAGAAACAAACCAGGTGTTCCTGGAGTAAATGCACTGAACAGTATTGGATATAGACACTCCATTTCTTGGTATGGATATTAAAGATGTGGTCCAAGCCGATGTGTAACGTAAACAATATGTATAAGGACACGCTTTTTACCGACGGCCTCAATTTCCAAGCTTTACCAGCTGTATCGGGAGTATAACTTCGCGTTCAGAGAGGCTAATTAGTATACATGTCAGTGACGGGGGCCTTCAATTCATGTACGTATTAGAAGATTGTGTTCCGAACCGTTCGAGAACGTTGCCACCGTCTTCGAGAGTCGAACGGCTAGGTCAATTGCCTCACGTACGATGCGAATCCGAGAGTCAAACAATGTAACTAGGCAGATAATCAGCTGAACAGTATTTGCAATAGACACCTTAATTCACGGTATGACTATTAATCTACAGATCCAAGCCGTTCTAGAACGTTACTTATTGCTATAGAGTCAAACATTCCAGGGAAGGCCTTACTTTCGAGAATTTATCCCGCGGTATCATGAATGTAACTTCGTGTTCAGAGATGCAAATTATTAAACATCTTAGTGTCGGTGGCCTTCACTTCATGTATGTATTGGAAGATCGAGGGTAAAGCCGATCGTATCGTTTCCACCTAAGTCGAGAATCGAACGCCTTAGTTATTAGCTTCAACTACCCTATGATTCCGGGAGTTAAACCAGGAATTCCGGGCATAAATCTGCAGAACAGTGTTGCCATTAGACACCTTAATTCTCGGATTTAATATGAAAGTAGAGAGTCACTCCAATTGAGAACGTTACCAATTGGTATATGGTCAAACGTTTTACTGAAGACCTTATACTGCGAATGCCTTATTCACTGCATATAAAAGTGAAGCATCGTGTAGAGAGGAACAAATTATTATATATTATGCAGACGAGCACCTTAATTTCACGAATGAATTTGCACGTGGAGGGTAAATCCGTTCGAGAGCGTTACCATCTGAGTTGAGAATCGAAATCCTTAGGTAATAGCTTCACGTATCGTATGATTCCGAGAGTCAAACCAGATATTCCAGGCCCAATTCGGCTGAAGAGTATTGGCAATAGACACCTTAATTCACGGTATGAATATTAACCCATGCCGTCAAGCCGTAGTATCATTAACTCTTGGTGTAGTATAAAACTTCATACTGAATGCCATGCCCTCCTAAAAACTAACCCGCAGTATCGATAGTATCACACCGTGTTCAGAGGGACGAATTGGTGGACATTTTACTGTCCGCCACCTTAATTTCATTTATGAATCAGAAGCTCGAGTGTCAAACCGTTCGTTAATGTTATCACCTTCTTCGTGATTCAAACGGCTAAGTCAATAGCTCCATACATCCCGTGATTCAGAGAGTCAAGCGACATATTCCTGGAGTAATTGCGCTGTACAGAATTAGCAATAGATCCCTCAATTGACGGTTTGAATATTAAAATAGATCGTCAAAACGTTTCAGAATGTTACCAATTGCTATAAAGTCAAATCATTTACCGAAGTCTTACCGACCGAGAAGCTAACTCGCCCTATAGAGAGAAGATACGTGTATAGGGATACACATTAGTAAACATACACATTTTTGTGACGGGGTCCCTAATTTCATTATGAATAAGAAGGTCGAGTGCGAAATCGCGCCAGATCGTTACAACCTTCTGTGAGAGACGAACTGCAAAATCAATAGCTTCTCATATCTTGAGGTTGTGAGAGTCAAATGAGGTATTCCGGGAGTAGATCCGCTGTACAAGTACTAGTCTTATACTCCCTATTGCACGGTGTAAATATTAAAGTACAGATTCAAACCGTTGTAGGACGTTAGGTATTGGTATAGAGTCAAGCATTTCACACACGGCTTTAACTTCTTGAAGCTATCCCGCTGTATCGAGAGTAAAGCTTCGTGTCCGGAGAAGCAAGTTAGTATAGATTTTAGTGACGGACATCCTAATTTCAAGTATGAACTATGATGGTCCTGGTTCAAATCGTTCGAGAACGTGATCACCCACTTCGAGTGTCGATCTACTGAATCACAGGCTACACCTATCCTGTGATTCCGAATGTCAAAACAAGCATTCCGAAAGTAAATCCGCTGAACTGTATAGGCAATGGAAACCATAATTCACGGATAGAATATAAAAAAAGAGCGACAAACCGATTCAGAATGCGTCCATTTGGTATATAGTCAATCGTTTTATTGATGACGTTACCTTTCGAAAGCATAACGCGCTGTATTGAGAGTATAACAAGGTGTTTAGAGGATCAAATGAGTATAAATGTTAGTACCGGACACCTTAATTTCATGAATTAAATAGAAGATCGGTGGCCAAACCATTTCAGAACATTACCACCATCTTTGAGGATCGAACGGCTACGTCAATAGCTTCACCTATGCTATGATTCTGACTGTCAAATGAGGTATTCCTGGAGTAAATCTGCTTTAAAATATTGGCATAAGACACCCTGTGTCACGCTATAAATATGAAAATAGAGTGTCATACCATTTGAGAGCGTTACGAATTGGAATAAAGTCAAACGCTTTACCGAAGGCTTTACCTTCTACGAGCCTCAGCTGCTTCATCGATAGTATCACTTCCTGCCCGCGAAAACAAATTGGTACACATGTTAGTGATGGTCGCCGTTATTTCACGTATGAATTAGATGATCGAGTGTCAACCCGTGCGAGTACGTTACCGCCCTCTTTAAGAGTAGAACGGCTAAGTCTGTTGCTTCACCTATCCTGTTTTTCCGAGTGTCAAACCAGGTATTCAGGGAGTTAATCCGATAAACAGTATTGGCAATAGGTACCATAATTCACGGTATGAATACTAAGTTAGAGTGTCAAACCGTTGGCGCGTATTACCATATGGTGTAAAATCAAACATTTTGCCGGACATATTACATTCCAAGATCTCCACCCACCGTAGCGAATGTCACTCATAGTGATCACGGAAACAAATTAATAGACACTATAGCAGATGCACGCCTTATTTTCATGTATGAACAGAATATTCGAGACTCAAATACTTCCAGGACGGTCGCACCTTCTTTTAGAGTCCTGCACCTAAGTCAATAGCTTCACCTATCTTGATATTCCGATAGTGAAACCAGGTGGTCCGGTGGTCTATCCAGTGTTAGCGAAAGTTATCCGCTGCAATAAAGTCAAACGTTTCACCAATTACCATACCCTCCTAGAACATAGCTCGCTGCATCGAGTGTGTTGCTTAGTGTAAACGAAAACAGACTAGAAGTCATTTTAGCAGACGGACGTCTTATTTTCATGTAGAAACAGAAAAATCGACAGTCAAACCGTACGAGAGCGATCCCACCTTCTTTGAGAGTCGAACGGCTAAGTAATTAGCTTCTCCTGTCCTGTCATTCCTGTAGTCTAACCTGGTACTCCGGAGGTTATTCGGCCGTACACTATTTGCAATGGACACCGTAATTCATAGTTTGAATATTACGGTACAGAGTCTAATCCTTGTGGAACGTTATCCATTAGTATCATGACAAAAGTCTCACCGATGACCTTGCCCCACCCCCCCGGAAGCTAACCCGCTGTATCGAGAGTGTAACTTCGTGTTCAGAGATACAAAATTAATGTAACTCGTAGTGACCCACACCTCATTTTCGTAAATGATTACGAAAATCGTGAGTAAATCATTTCGAGAACGTTACCACCTTCTTCGAGATTCGAACGGCTGCATCCAGCTTCACCTATCCTGCGATTCCAAGAGCCACACCAGGTACTCGGAGTGTAAACACGCTGTATAGAAATGGCGTTAAACACGCAATTTCATGGTATAAATATTAAAGTACAGAGTCACACAGTTGTACAACGTTACCTATCGGCATAGAGCCTAACTTTTCGAAAAACGGTCGTACCTACGGAGTGGGTAATCCGCTGAATCGAGTGTATAGCTTCGTAGACAGCGAAGCATGTGATTACGCATTTTACTGAAGGGCACCTTAACTTTATGTATGAATTACAAAATCCAGGGTTAAGTTTTCCAAGAACGTTTCCACCTTCCTTGAGTGTCGAACGGCTGAGTCAATAGCTTCACCTATCCTGTGATACCGAGGTTCAAACCAGGTAATCCGATCCGGAGTCCTCTGAAAAGTATTCGCAATTGGCACCTTAATTCACTGTTTGGATCTTAAAGTTGCATGTCGAACTGTCTGCAAACATTGCTAATTCGTATTAACGCATTGCTATTACCGAATCCCTATCCTTGCTAGAACCTAACACGCTGTAGCGAATGTCTCGCTTATTCTACACGGAAAGAAATTAGTAGACATTTTGGCGGAAGTAAACCGTCTTTTTATGTATAAATATAATCATCGAGAGACAAACCGCTCGAGATCGTTACCACCCTCTTTGAGAGTCGATCGGCTAGGTCAATAACTTCACCGATCCAGTGATTCCAAGAGTCAAACCCTGTATTCCGGGAGTAAATCTGCTGCACAGCGTTGGCATTGGACACCCTATTTCACGGAATAAATATTAAGGTACAGAATCTATCCGTTTGAGAACGTTAGCAATTGGAATAATGTCAATCGTTTTACTGAATCCCTCACCCTCCGAAAGTCTAACGCATTATGTCGAGAGTATAACTTGGTGCTCAGGGGATGAAATTTGTGTAGATTTTAGTGACGGTCGCCTCATCATTATGTATGAATTTTAAGATCGATGTGTCAGACCGATCGAGAAAGTTACATCATTTTTTGAGAGACGAACAGCTAAGTCAAGAGTATCACTTATGCCAAGATTCCAAGGGTCAAGTGATGTAATCGGTCGTAGATCCGCTGGACAGTTCTGGAATAGTTACATTAGACCATGGTACTTATATTAATGTTGAGCGTAAATGCGTCTGAGAATGCTACCAATTCATATAATTTCAAACGCTTTTCGGAAGACCGTCCCCTACCGAAAGCCTATAGCGCTGTACCGAGAGCATAACTTCGTGTTCAAGGAAGCAAATTAGTATATATTATAGTGACAGCAACCTTTATTTCGTGTCTGAATTAGAAGATCAAGTGCCAAACCGTTCGGCAACCTTGCAACCGTCTGTAGGAGACGAACTGCTAAGTTAATAGCTTCACATACCCTGCGATTCCTAAGTTAAAGCAGGTATTCCCAGTGAGATTCCGCCGAACAGCTTTGGCTATAAGCACCTTAGATTACGATTTGAGTATTAAAGTAGAGCGTCAATCCGTGTTAGAGCGTTACCAATGGTATATTATCAAATGACTACAGAAGCAGTTAACTTCCGCGAATCTCACCGGCATCATCGAGAGTATAACTTCGTGTCCAGGGAAGAACAATAGTATACATTCAAGGGACGGACACCTTCATTTCATCTATTAACTAGAAGGTCCATGGTCAGTCAGGTGCACATCTTTACCTCCATTTCTGTGAGTCGCACAGCTAATGAAATAGATTCACCTATCCTGTTATTCCGAGAGTCAAACCATGTATTCCGGGAGTAAATACGTTGAACAGCTTTGGCAATAGATACCTCAACTCAAGGAATGAATAATGATGTGGAGAGACAAACCGTCGAAGAACGTTACTTACAGTAATAAAGTCAAACCTGATAACGAAGGCCTTAAATTTCGAGAAGTTAACGCGCTGTGTCGAGGGTACGTCGTCGTGTTCAGAAAAGCAATTTATTATACTTTTGAGTGACGGGTTATATAATTTCATGTATGAATTAGAAGATCGGGGTCAAAACGTTCGAGAATGTTGCCATCGTCTTTGAGAGTCGAACGTCTAAGTCCATAGCTTGTCGTATTCCAATATTCGAAGAGGCAAACCATATATTCCCGAGTAAATGTTACTAATTTGATACCTTGAACACTGAGCAAGACACTTTCTTCAGCGGGGTGGGCCTCTCGGAAGGTATGGCTTTCGATGAAAAGTTTGACTCTAAACTAAAAGATGAAGCTCTACAACCGTTTGGCGCTCTACCTTCGTATTCGTACCTTGAAATAAGCAGTCTATTGCCAATACTGTCCAGCGGATGTGCTCCCGGAATACCTGGTTTGACTTTCGGAATCACTGGATAGGTGAAGCTATTGTCTAGGCTGTTCGACACTCACAGAAGGTAGTAACGTTCTCGAGAGGTGTGGCACTCGATCTCCTGGGTCATATTTGAAATTAATTTACTCGTCACTAAAATTTAGACTATTTTGCTCCTCTGAACACGTTATGTTCTCGGCACAGCGGGAGACGTTCTCGGAAGATAATGCCTTCGATCAAAAGGTTGATACTACACCAACAGGAAAGGACCTACGAAGGTTAGAATCTGTACTTTAATCTTTATACCGTAAATTGGGGTGTCTATTGCAAATCCCTAGCTTGACTATCGGAATCACGGCCGAGGTGAAGCAATTGACTTAGCGACAGTCAAAAGTGGTCGACACCTTCAGAAAGGTTTGACTCTCAATCTTGAAATTCATACATGAAAATAAGGTGTCCGTCTGCTGACATGTCTTCTAATTTCCATCCGTGATCACTAGGCCAGGCACTTCGTCCAGCGGATTAGGTTCTCGGCAGATAGTTCAGATAAAAGAATGACATTATAGCAATTGGTAATGTTCTCCGACAATTTGCCTCCCTACTTTAATATCCGTGGCGTGTATTAAGGTCTCTATTGCCAATACCATTCAGGGGCGGTATGCCAGGAATACCATGTTTGGCTCTCGGAATCGTAGGGGAGGTGAAGCTGCTGAGATAGCGGTTCAACTCTCATTGATGGTGGTATCGTTCTGGAACGGTTTGACCCTCTATCTTCTGATTCATACACGAAATTATGATGCCCATCACTAAAATGTATACTAATGTCTTTCTTTGAGCACGAAATAGTACACCCGCCCTATACGGCGGGGTAGGTTCACGGAAGGTGAGGTTTTTGTAACGTTTCTGATGCTATACCAATATGTATCTTCCCACAGCAGTTTGACGTCCAGCTTAATATTCAATCCCTGATTTAATGTGTTTGTTTCCAATAATGTACGGGGAATTTACTACCGGAGTACCTACCTGCCTTGACTATCGAAATCCCTGGATATGTGAAATTATTAACTTGGCCGTTCGTCGCTCAAGGAAGGAAGGTATTGTCCTCGAACTGCTTAACCCTCGATCATTTAGTTCACACTTGAAATTAAGGGTACCGTCACTAAAATGAAAACTAATTTGCTTCCATGTACTCGAAGTTATGCTCTTGATACAGCGGGTTAGGTTCACGGATGGTAAGTTATTCTGTAAAAAGGTTGAGTTTATATAAACTGGTAATGGTCTCCGATGGTTTGACCCTGCACGTTAATATTCAAACCGTTGATTAAGGTGACCAGTGTCAATACCGCTCAGCGCATTTGCAACCCGAATACCTGGTCTGTCTGTTGGAATCACAGAAATGGTGAAGCTATTGACTTCGCCATTCGATTCTCAGAGAAGGTTGGAACGTTCTCGAACGGTTTGGCGCTCGATTTTTTAACGCGTACGTGAATATAGGGCATCCGTCTGCTAAAACGCCTACTGATCTGTATCCGTGATCACTATGCAACACATTCGGCGCAGCGGGATAGGTTCTCGGAAGGTACGGCCATCGGTGAAAAATTAGACTCCATAGCGATAGGTAAAGTTGTACAACTATGTGACTCTGTACTTTCATATTTATACCGGGAAGTAGGGTTTCAATGCCGAAACTGTACAGCGGATTAACGCACGGAATACCTGGTTAGACTCTAGGAATCATAGAATAGGTGAAGCTATTGACTTAGCCGATCGTCTCTCACTGAAGGTGGTATCGCACCCGATCGATTTGGCTCCATCTAATTATTCATACATGAAATTATGCTGCAAATGACTAAAATGTATACCAGTTCATACCTCTGACCACGGCGTGATACTCTTGGTACAGGGGGTCAGGTTCTCGGGGGGTAAGGCGTTCTGTAGGAAATTTAACCCTACACGAATATGGAATGTTATGCAATGTCTCCACGTCCTTCCTTAATATTCATTCCTAGAATGTAGGTACCTTTTGCCATTACATTTCAGCGGATTTACTCTCGGGTTACCTGGTCTTACTCTCGGAATCACAGGATATGTGAAGCTCCTTACTTATCCGTTCGTCTCTCACAGAACATGGTAACGTTCTTGAACGGTTTGACACTCGACCTTCTCAGACATGCATGAAATTAAGGTGCTCGTTTGTAAACGTATAATAGTTCGTTCCTCTACACACGGTGTTATACTCTCGAAACGGAGAGTTTGCATCTCCGAAGGTAAGGCAGTAGGTAAATAGTTTGGCGTTCTACCAATTGGCAAAGCTCTCAAACCGTTTGACGCTCTACTTTTTTATTGAAACCGTGAATTGTGGTGTTACTGGCAATTGCAGCAGCGAACTTACTCTCGGATTTCCCTGGTTGAATCTCGGAATCTCGGGATAGGAGAAGATATTGACGTAGCTGCCCGTCTCTCGCATAAGGAAGTAACGTTTTCTATCGGTTTCATTCCCGATCTTCTAATTCATATATGAAGTTAAAGTGCCCGTCATAAAAATGTACTATAATTTGTGCCACTGAACGTGACGTTATACTCTCGGTACAGCGGGTTAGCATATCGACAGGAAAAGCCTTCGGGATAGGGTTCGAATTTATCGCAATATGTAACCCTCTCCAACTGTATCACGGTCTGCTTTATGATTCTTAGCGTGAATTAAAGTGTCTATTGCCAAGACTGTTTAGCGTATTTACTCCCGGAATACACGGTTTGACTCTCGGAACCATAGGATGTGTGATGCTAGAGACAGCCGTTCGGCCTTCAAAGATGTTGGTAACGTTCTCACACTCGATCTTCTGTTTTATACATGAAATTAATGAGACCGTCACTAATTTGTATACTAATTCGCTTTCGCCAGCACGAATTTATACTCTGTATGTAGACAGTTAACTTCTCGGAAGCTAAGGCCTCCAGTAAATAGTTAGGCTCTACGCGAGTACGTAAAGTTCTACAACGGCGTCAATCTGTCCTTGAATATTTATTCCGCGAATTATCGTGTCTAATGCAAAGACTGATCAGCGAATTTATTCCAGGATTACCTGATTTGACTCTCGGTATCACATAGTGGGTGATGCTACTGGCATAGCCGTTCTACTCCAAAGGATGTTGGTAATGTTCTCGATCGGCTTGATACTCGATCTTCAATGTCATGCACGAAATTAAGGTGTTCGTCAGTAAAATATCTACTAATTTGTATCTCTAATCGCGAAGTTGTATTCTCGATTCAGCAGGTTATATTCTCGGAATGTAAGGACTTCGATGAAAAGTGTGACTATATACCATTTGACAATAATCACCGTCAATATGTCTCTCTACTTTAATGTTCATGCCGAGAATTATGGTGTCCATTGCCTATATAATTCAGCAGATTTACTCCCGTAATGGCTCACTTTACTTTCGACATCACAGGACGGTTGGGAATATATTGCCTAAGCTATTCGTCTCTCAATGAAGGTGGTAACGTTGTCGAACGGTGTAACCTTCGATCTTCTTATTCATACATCAAATTACGGCGCCTGTCACTAAAATGTATACTAATTTGATTCTCTGAGCACGACGTTATACTCTCGATACAGCGGGTTAGGCTTTGAGATGTTATGGACTTCAGAAAAACGTTTGACTTTATACTAATTAGTATCGTTCATAGACTTTTTGCCGCTCTACTTTAACATTCAAGCCGGGAATTATGGTGACTATTGCCAATACTTTTCAGCGGATTTACACCAGAAATGCCTGGTCTGACGCTCAGAATCACAGTGTAGGTGATGCTTTTGACTTTGCCATACGTATCCCAAATAAGCGCGTAATATTCTCAAACGCATTGCCGTCGACCATCTAGTACATACTCGAAATTAATATGGCGGTCAATAAAAGGTATACTAGTGTGTTTCTCTGATCACGAAGTTATATCCTCGATACGGCTGGTTAGGTTGTCAGAAGGCAACTTCTTTCTGTCAGAAGTTTGAATCTACATCAATGGGTAATTGGCTACATCATCTTGACGGTATTCTATAATATTCATACCGCGAATTAAGGTATCTACTGACAACACCCTTTAGCGGATTTACTACCAGTGTACACGCTTTGACTTTCGGAATCACAGCGTAGGTGAAGCTATGGACGGAGCCGATCGACACTCATAAAAGGTGGTATCTTTCTCGAAGTGTTTGACTATCCCTCTTCTCATTCATATATGAAATAAGGTTGCCCATCACTAAAATGAATACAAATTTGCTTCTTGAAGTACGAAGTAATTCTCTAGATACAGAGGGATACGTTCTCGGAAGGTAACGTAGTCTAAAAGAAGAATGACTTTATAACAATCAGTTTTTTTCTCCGAAGATTTGGCTCCCTACTTTAATGCTCATGCCGCGAATTTTGGCGTATGTTGCCAATACTGACCAGCGGATGTACTCCTAGAATGCCTGGTTTCACTCTCGGCATCCCAGGATAGGTGAGGACTTAGACTTATCCGTTCGACACTAAAAGAAGGCGGTAACGTTCTCAAACGGTTTTACTCTCGATAATTCTGTTCCTACACGAAAATAAGGTGTGCATCTGCTATAACGTTCACTAATTTCTTTCCGTGAATGATAACTGAGCCACAGGGTACAGCGGGTTTGGTTCACTCAAGGTAAGGTATTCGGAAGGAAGAATGACTTTATACGATTGGGTAACGTTCTGCATCGATCTGACACTTTAAGTGAATAATCAAGCCGTGAATTAAAGTGTATATGCCAATACTGTTCAGTGGATTTACTCCCGGTGAGCACGGTTTGACTCTTGGTATCTTGGAATGGGTCAAGCTATTGAATTAACCGTTCGTTTCTCACAGAGGTTGGTAACGTTGTGGATCGGTTTAACGTTCGCTCTTTTAATTGGTACACGAAATTAAGGTGAACGACACTAAAATGAATACTAATTTGTTTCCTGGGACTCGAAATTATTATCTCGATGCAGTGAGTTATGTTCTGCGACGGCAAGGTCTTTGGTAAAAAGAGTGTCTCTATACCAATTGATTATGGTCTGTGACAATATGATTCTGTACTTCATTAATAGAAATTTTATAGAAATATTAAAGACATTAATATTTATCCCGTTATATAGGGTGTTTGATGCCAAAACTGCACTGCAGACTAACTCCCGGAATACCTGGTTTGATTCTCGGAATCACAGGGCAGGTTATACTACTGGCCTAGCTGTGCGACACACAAAGACGGTAGTAACGTTCTCGATTGGTTTCGCCCTTGACTTTGTAATTCATACATGAAATTATGGAACCCGTCACTATAATGTTCACTAATTTGCTTCTCTGGACACAAAGCTATACTCTCAATACAGTCGGCTAGTTTCTCGGTAGGTTCGGTCATCGGTATACTGCTTGACTCTATAGCAATACGTAACGTTATTCATCGGTTTAACTCAGTACATTGATATTCAAACCAGCAATTACGGTGCCTATTGCCAATACCTTTCAGCGGACATACTTCTGGTATAGTTGGTTTGACTCTCGGTATCACATGATATGTGACGCTATTGACTTAGCCTCTCTGCTCTCAATGTAGGCGGTAATGTACCTGGACGCTTTGCCTCTCGATGCTGATATATATACACAAACATGTGGTTTCGGCCCGTTAAAATGTATATTAATATGTTTCCGTGAACACTAAACAGGACACTCGCTGCAGCGGGTTAGGTTCTCCGCAGGTTAAGTATTCTGTAAGAGAAATGACTTTCTGAGAATTGGTAATGTTCTCTGGCCGGTAGACCCTCTACATTCATATTGAATCCGTGAATTACGGTGTCTATTACAAAACTTCTCAGTGGATTTACTCCCGGAATACATGGGTTGACTCTTCGAATCTTGGAATAGGGCAAGTTTTTGATATAGCCGTCCGTCTCTCAAAGAGAGGGGTATCGTTCTCGAGCGGTCTGACCCTAAATCTTCTAATTCAGGCATGATATTAAGGTGCCAGTAACTAAAATGTATTCTGATATGTTCCTCTGATCACGAGATTAAACTCTCGAAGCGGCAAGTTATCTTCTCCGAAGGTAAGTCTATTGGTAAATTGTCTGAGTCTAAACCAATTGGTAATGTTCTATAACAGTTTGGCGATCTGCTTCAATATTCAAACCGTTAACTAAGGTGTCTATTGCCCATAATCATCACCGGCCTTCTCCCGGAATACTTGGTGTGACTGTCAGTATCGCTGATGCTTTCGACCGTCCGAACAGGGGGTACGTTTGATAGTAGCATACTTTAACGGTGCAGGGGTAACGGCCACGCCCACATGCTGGGACCGAGCGCAATGCTGGCAGCTCCGCCTCCTCGTTGCCCCCGCCGGAAACGTGTTTCCCCGGGGTACTGCGGCCCCGTGGGCTCGGCTATGTGAGCTGCCGACCCGTATGTGTAGGTCCATCTTGTACACGATCCGATGATGATTGCAACATATAATGGATATGTGTTGATTGATATCTATGTGAAGAAAGGAACATGTCAATTGTGGGCAGGGCTGTTCCAAGTCCCGAATGGTTCCTGAGTTAGTGGTGGACTTGATTGTAGCCCATACCATCAGGACGCGCAAGCCGGTATGAGATTACGCTCGATGTACGGCGACAGACGCTTCGGCGGGCCACGATGTGTGCGCAACAATACTTGTCAGTATCGCTGGACCGGTGAAGCTATTGACTTAGGTGTGCCATTCTCATGTAAGATGGTAACGGTGTTCAACTGTTTGACCCTCGATCTTCTAATTCATATATGAAATTATGCCGCTCATCACTAAAATGCATACTAATTTGCGTGTCTGAAAACGAAGTTACCCTCTCGATGCAGCGGGTTAGCTTCTCGGATGATTAAGTATTCGGTAAGAGGAATGACTTTATATAAATTGGTATAGCTATCCGTTGGTGTGACACAATACTTTAGTGATTATACCGTGAATTGAGGTGTCTATTGTCAATAACGTTCAGCGGATTTACTCCAGGCGTATCTGCTATGACTCTCGGATGCTCCAGATATGTGAAGGTACTGACATACCCATTCGTCTCTTACAGATGGTGGTACCGTCAACGAACGGTTTGACCCACGATCTTTTAATCGATACATGAAATTATAGCGCCCGTCCCTAAAATGATTACAAATTTCTTTCTCTGAACACGAAGTTACACTCTCGATGACGCAGGAGAGGTTCGTGCAAGGTAAGGTCTTCGGTAAGACATTTGGCTATTGTACCAATTGGTAGCGATCTCAAACGGCGTGACGCAATTTTTTAAGGTTCAACTCGTGAATGAAGGTGTCTATTGCCAATACTGTACTGAATTTTCACTCCCGCAATATCCGGTTTGACGTTCGGAATCACAGGGTATGTGAAGCTACTGACATAGCCGTACGAATCTCAAAGAAGGTGGTGACGTTCTCGAACGCATTGACCCTCGAGCTTACTCATAAATGAATTTAAGGTGCCAGTCACTGAAATGTATACCCATTTGCTTCTCTGAGGAGGATGTTATACGCACGATATGCTCCTTATGTTCTCGGAAGATAAGGTATGCCAAGAAGGGCATGACGTTATACAAATTGGTAGCAATCTCAAACGGTTTGATGCTCTACTTTAATGTTCATACTGAGAATTAAGGTGTCTATTGCCAATACTGTTCAGCAGATTTACTCCTGTATCGCCAGGCTTGACTCACGGAATCTTAACTGTTGGCGAAGCTATTGACTCAGCCGTTCGAATCTCAAAGAAGGTGGTAACTTTCTGGAAGGGTATTGCCAATAGACACCTTAACTCACGGTTTGAATAGTAAAGTAGAACATCAAACCGTTTGAGAACTTTACCTATTGCTATAATGTCAAACGTTTTACCGAATCCCTTGCCATCCGAGAAGCTAACCCGCTATATCGAGAGTACAGCTACGTGTTTAGAGAATCACATTAGCATACAATTTATTGACGGGCACCATAACTTCATGTATGAACATGAAGATCGAAAATTACACCCTTCGACATCGTTACCACCTTCATTGAGGGTCGCACAGCTTTGGCAATAGCTTCTCCTACCCTGTGATTCCGAGAGTCAAACAAGTCATTGCGGGAGAAAATTCGCTGAATATCATAGGCCATTGACACCATAATTCACGGTATGAATACCAAAGTAGGGAGTCAAACTGTGGTTACCAATATCAGTTCGTATATAGTCACTCTTTTTACCGAAGGCCATGCCTCCGTAGAATATAACTCGCTGCATCGGGATAATAAATTCAACACATATGATACAAATTAGTATACATTTTAGTGACGTACACCTTAATCTTATTCACTTTCTCTGAGAGACGAAAAGCTAAGCCAATAGCTACACTTATCCTGTGATTCCGAGCGACAAGCCATGTATTCCATTAGTTAATAAGCTCGGCAGTGTTGATATTAGTCACATTAATTCATGATCTGAATACGTAAGCAGTGCGTCAATCCGTTGGAGAGCGTTACCAATTGGAATGGAGTTAAACATTCTACAGAAATCCGTACACTCCGAAAGTTTAACGCAATGTATCGCGCGTATCATCTGACGATCAGTGCAACATATTACTATAAATTTTAGTGACGGCCACCTTAAATTCATGAATGAATTTGAAGATCGGCTGGCAAACAGTTCGAGAACGTTACCGTCTTCCTTTGAGAGTCGAATGTATAAGTCTGCAGTTTCACCTATCCTGTGATTCGAAGGACGAACCAGACATTCCGAGAGACACAGAACTGTACATTATTGGCAATGGACACCTTAATTCACGGTATGAATATTAAGGTACACAGTCTATGCCACGTAGAACGTTACCTATTGGTCTAACGTCAAAAGCTTTAGTGAAGACCTTTCCGTCCAAGAACCTAACCCGCTGAATCGGAAGAATAACCTCGTGTTCAGAGAAGGAAAACAGTCTTAATTTCAGTGACGGGCACCTTAACTTCATGTATAAATTAGAAGATGGAGGGACAAACCGTACGGAAACGTTATCACATTCTTTGAGTATAGAACGGCTAAGTCAAATGCTTCACGTATCCTGTGATTCCGAGAGTCAAACCAGGTTCTCTGGGAGTAAATGCGCGGTACAGTATCGGCACTATGAAAACCAACTTCCCGTTATATATATAAAAGCACAGTGTCCACAGTTGTGCAACGTTCCCTATTGGTATAGAGTCAAACATTCTACCGAAGGCATTAGCATCCGAGAAGCTGACCCGATGCATTGAGCGTATAACTACGCCTTCAGAGAGACAAGGTATTATACATCTTAGTGTGGTGCCCCTAACATTCATGTATGAAATACAGGATCGTGGGTCAAATCGATCCCGTACGTTACAACCGGCCTCGAGAGTCGTTAGGCTAGGTCAATAGCTTCACCTATCCTGTGATTCTGGGAGACGAATCAGGTAATCCAGGTGTAAATTTCCTGAGCGGTATTGGCAGTAGACACCTTACTACACGGTTTGAATATTAAAGCAGACCGCAAACCGGTATAGATCGTTACCAATTGCTATAAAGTCAAACGACTTACCGAAGACATAATCCCCCGAGCAGCTAACCTGCCGAATCGAGGGTACTACTTCGTATTTAGAGAAACACATCAGCATACATTTTAGTAACCGCACCTTCAAATCATGTATGAATTAGAATATAGGTGGTCAAACCGTTTGAGAACGTTACCACCCTCTTTGAGAATAGTCCAGCTAGTCCAATAGCTTCACCAATCGTGTGATTCTGAGTGCCAAATTAGGGAATTCTGGGGCCAATCCACTGAACAGTATTGGCAATAGGCACTTTAATACACGGTTCGAATATTAAAGCATCCCGTCAATTCGATGTAGATTGTTACCAATTGCTACAAAGTCAACCGTCCTAACGAAGACCTTATCCCTGGAAAAAATAACCGCCAGTATCGGGAGTATAACTTCCTGTTCAGAGAAAGAGGTTAGTCACCATTTTAGTGACGGGCACCTTCATTTCATGCACATCGAGCGTCAAACCCCTCGAGAACGTTGCCACCTTCTGTGAGAGACGGCCGGCTAAGTGAACAGCTTCACCAATCCTGCAATACCGCCAAGTGTCAAGTAGGAATTCCAGCAGTGCATGCGGGGGCCAGTGTTGGCAATCGTCACCTTAATTTACAGTTCGAATACAAAAATAGATAGTGACACCGATCGAGAACGTTCACAATTGCAATAATGTCAAACGTTCTGCCGAAGACCTTTCCTTCCGCGAACATCTCCCACTTCATGCAGAGTATAACTTCGTTTTCAGAGAAAGAAATTTGGATTGATTTACGTGACAGGCACCTTAGCATCATGTATGAATTGGAAAATGGACGTCCAAGCAGTCCAACGATACCACTATTTTTGTGATTCGAACGGCCATTATCATATCTTAACCTATGCTGTGATTCCGAGAGCGAGTGCAGGTATTCCGAGAGTAAATTAGTTGAGTGGTATTGGCAATGGACACCGTAATTCACGGTGGGAATATTAAAATTTAGCGACACACCCTTTGAGAACTTTTCCAGTTCGTATAAAGTCAAACGGTTTATTAACGACCTTGCCGTCCGAAAGCATAACGCGCTGTATTGACAGTATATTAAGGTGTGCAGAGAAACAAATGTAAATACATTTCAATGCTGGACACCTAGATTTCATCAATAAAATAGAACATCGATGGTCAAGCACATCCAGAACGTTACCACCTTCTTAGAGGATCGAACGCCTATGCCAATAGCTTCACCTATCCTGTGGCACCATGAGTAAACCAAGATATTACGGGATTAAATCCGCAGTGCAGTATTGGCAATAGACGCCCTAGTTCACGTTATAAATATTAACGCACATAGTCTAGCCATTGTAGAATGTTACTTGTTTGTATAGTGTCAATAATTTTATCGAAGACCTCATGTTCTGTGACCCAAAAACACGGTATCGACAGAATAACATCGAGTCCAGAGAAACAATTTAGTGTACATTTTAGTGACGGCCACCTCAGTATCATGAATGAATTAGAAGGTCCTGCGGCAAACTCTTCCACAACGTTAACATCTTCTCTTTGCTAGACGCAGATCCAAGTCCATGACTTCACATATCCTGCGATTCCGTGAGTCAAACCAGATATTCCGGGAGTATATGCTCTGAAGACTATTGTCAATAGACACCCCAAATCAGGGTTTGAAAAATAAAGGATGCTGTCAAGCCGATGTAGAACATTACTTATTCGTCGAGGGTCGAACTTCCTACAGAATGCTTTACCCCCCGAAAGACAGATACGCTGTATCGAGAGTACAACATTGTGTCCAGTGGAACAAATCAGTATAAATTTTAGAGATTTTAGAGTAAATCGAAATATTATGCCAATAGCTACACTTATCCCAAGATTCCGAAAGTCAAATCAGGTATTCCGCGACTACACCCGAAGCACTGTATAGTAACTAGGTACGCTATTTCCATTTATGCATACTAAAGAACGGAGTTAAACCATTCTACAACGTTACCTGTTGATATACAGTCATACTTTTTACAGAAGTCCTGGCCTTCCGAGAAGCTAACGCGCTGTATCGAGAGTATAGCCCCGTGTTCAGTGGTACGAACTATTATACATTTTAGTGACGAGCACCATAAATTCATGCATGAATTATAAGGTCGAAGGTCAAACCTTTCGAGACTGCTGCCACCTTATCTGACTTATCTGAAAGACGAACGGCTATGACAATGGCCTCACGTATCATGTGATTCCGAGTGTCAAAACACGTATTCCTGGAGCAAATCCGCTAATGTACTGGCACCAGACACCTCAATTCACTGTTCAAATATTAAACTAGAGCATCAAACCGTTGAAGAACTTTACCTATTGCTATCAAGTCAATAGTATTACCGTAGACATTACTCTCCGAAAAACTATCCCGCTGTATCGAGAGTATAATTTCGTGCTCAGAGACAGAAATTATTATTCATGTCAATGACTGGCACCTTAACTTCATGCATAAATTAGAAGATAGGGCGTCGAACCGTTCCAGAACGTTGCCACCTTCTGTGATGGACGAACGGCTGAGTCAATAGCTTCACCCATTCTACGATTCCGAGAATCAAAGCAGGTATTCCTGGAGTAAATCCGCTGAAGATTATTGGCAACAGACACGTTAATTCACGGTTTGCATGTTAAAGTAGTGCGTCAATTCGATTGAGAAAGTTACGAATTGCTGTAAAGTCGAACGTTTTACCGAAGACCTTGCCGTCTGAAAGACTAACCCGCTGTATCTAGTATATAACATCGTATTCAGAGGGACGAATTAGTACGCCTTTTCGTGACGAGCACATTGGTTTCATGCATGAATTAGAAGATCGATGATCAAACGCTTCGACAACGATTGCACCTTTATTTTGAGACGAACGGCTAAGTTAATAGCTTCACCTATCCTGTGATTCCGAGATTCAATCCAGGTATTACCGGAATAAATCCACAGAATATTATTGGCAATTGACACTATAATTCACGGATTGAAAATTTATGTAGAGCGTCAAGCGGCTTGAGAGCGTTACCAATTGCTAATGAATAACTTCATGTCCGGAGAAACACATTAGTATACAGTTTAGAGACGGACACCATAATTTCGTGCATGAATAAGAAGATCGAGTGTCAAACCGATCGAGATCGTAACTACGTTCTCTGAGGTTCGAACAGCTGAGTCAATAGCTTCACATCTATATGTGATTCCGAGAGTCAAGCCAGGTATTATGGAGTAAATCTGCTGAAGTGTTTTGGCAATAGGCACCTTATTCACGGTTTGAATATTACAGTAGGCCGTTTGAGAGCAATGCCAATTGGTATAATGTCAAATACCTAACCGATAACCTTACTTTCGGAGAAACAGGCTCGCCGTTCCGAGAGTGTAACTTCATGTTCCTAGGAAGGAATTAGTCTTCATTTCAGTGACGGGCTCCTTGTCTACACGTATGAATTAAAAGATCGAGGGTGAAACCGCTAGAGAACTTTACTACGATCATGAGGAGACGAAAGCCTATGTGCATAGCTCCACCTACCCTGAGATACCGAGAGTCAAACTAGATATTCCAGGAGTAAATGCGGTGTACAGTATTGGCAGTAGACACCTTAATTCGCGGTATTAATGTTAATGCACAGAGTCAAACCGTTGTACATCGTTACGTATTGGTATAGAGTGAAAATATTACCGCTGCCCTTACCATACGAGATGCTAACCCGCTGGGTCAAGGGTATATCTCCGTGTTCAGAGTTGCTAATTGGTATACATTTTAATGACGGGCACCATTACTTCCATGTGCGAATCAGAATACCGGGAGTCAAACCGATCGACAACGTTACCACCTTCTGTGAGAGACGACCGGCTATGTCAATAGAATCACCTATCCAGTGATTCGCAGTGTCAAACAAGGTATCGCTGGATTAAATCCGCTGAACATTATTGCCACTAGACATCTTAATTCACGGTTTGCACAGTGAAGTAGTGCGTCATAGCGTGTGGGAGCATTGTCAATTAGTATAAAGTCTAACACTTTACGGATGGCTTAACTTTCGGAGATGATAACCCGCCGTTGCGAGAGTATAACATCGTGCTCAGAGAATGAAATTAGTACACGTTTCAGTGGTGGGGCACCGAAATTTCAAATATGATTAGTAAGTTCGAGAGTCAGACAAATGGAGAAAGTTATCACCTTTCTTGGGTGTCGCACATATCTAAGTCAATAGCCTCATCTATCCTGTGGTTCCGAGAGTCAAACAAGGTGCTCCGGGATTAAATCCACTGAACTGTATTGGCAATAGACAACTTAAATCACGTCCGGATTATTATGGCTGGAAGTGGAACCACCGGAGAACACTACCAATTGGTATTAAGTCATCCCTTTTATCCAATACCTTACCTTCCGAGAATCCAAACCGCTGCAGCGATTGCGTTGCTTAGTTTTCAGGTGATAAAATTAGTAGACATTCTAGCAGACGGACACATTATTCTCATGCGTATATAGGAATATTGAGGGCAAACCGTCCGTGAATATTTCCGCCTTCCTTGAGAGCCGAACAGCTAAGTGAATAGCTTCACTTGTCCTGTGATTCTGATAGTCAAGCCAGGTTGATCGGGAGTAAATCCGACGTATTATGTTGGCAACGGACACCTTTGTTCGCGGTTAGGATATTGCAGTGGAGCGTCAAACCGATTGAGAACGTGACAAATTCGTATAAAGTCAAACATCCTACAAAAGACCTTACCAGCCGAGAACCAAGCCCGCTGTATCGAGAGTATAACTTCGTGTTTCGGAAAACAAATTAGCATTCATTTTAGTGACAGGCAGCTGAATTTAAAGTATGAATTAGAAGATCGAGGGAGAACGTTGCCACCTTCCATGAGATTCAAACGGTTAAGTCAATGGCTTCACGTATCCTGTGATTCCGCGCGTCATACCAGATATCCCTGGAGTAAACTCCGCTGCACTGTATTGGCCAATGGAGACTTCAATTCACGGTATGAGTATTAATGTAGGAGTCAGACTGACGGAGAACATTACACATACCCATGAAGTCATTTCGTTCACCGAATACCATTCCTGCCGAGAACCAAACCCGCTGCAGCGAGTGTCCTGCATCATATGGACGGAAACATATTAGTAGGCAACTTAGTGAGCGAACACCACATGTTTGTGTCTAAATATCAACATCGAAAGTCAAAGCGTTGCAGAACGTTACCACCTTCGGTGGGAGACGAACGGCTAAGTCTATAGCTAGACCTATTCCAATATTCTATGAGTCTATCCATGTATACCTGGAGCACAAGCTACTAATTTGCTTCGCTGAGCACTTAGCAAGAAACTTTCTGCAGCGGGTTGGGCTTCTCGGAACGTATGGCCTTCTGTAAAAAGTTTGACGCCATACGAATAGGTATCGTTGTACCGAGATTTGACGTGCGACTTTAATATTCCAACCGTGAATTAATATGTCTATTGCGAATACTTATTCAGCGGATTTAATCCCGTAGTGCCTGCTTTTAATCTCGGAACCACAGTGTAACTACTGACGTAGCTTTGCGACTGTCAAAGAAAGTGGTAATGCTCTCACGGGCTTTGACCATCGATATTCTAATTCATACATGAACATATGACGCAGTCACTAAAGTTTATAGGAATGTGTTTCTCTAACCACGAAGCTATACTGTAGGAACAGCGGGTTAGCTTCTCGGAAGGTCAGGCTATCGGTCATCAGCGTGTCTTCATACAAATATGTAACATTCTACAACGGTTTCACACAGTACTTTAATATTCATACACTGTATGGATTGGCCATTGGCCAATACTGTTCTGCGGATATATTCTGGGAACATCTGGTTCGCTTGTCAGAATCGCAGGATGGGTGAAGCTAATGACTTAGCCGTTCAAATCTCATAGAATATGGTAACGTTCTGGATCAGTCTGCCTCCAGAACTTCTATTTCATCCAAGAAATTAAGGTGTCCGTCACATATATGTGTACCAATCTGCTTCCCTCAACATGAAGTTCTAATTTCGATACAGCGGGTATGATTCTAGGAAGGTAATGCTTTCGGTGGAAAGGTACACTCGATACTAATAGGAAAAGTTGTACAATTGTGTGAACCTGTACTTAAATATTTATACAAGGAAGTAGGGTATTAATACCGATACTGTACAGCAGATTTTCTCCCAGAATACCTGGTTTGACTCTCGGAATCCCAAGATATATGAGGCAATTCACTCAGCCGTTCGACTGCCAAAGATGGTGGTACAGTTCACGAATAGTTTGACTCTAGATTATGTTATACCTACATGAAAATAAAGTGTCCGTCTGCTAAAATGACAACTAATTTGTTCCTGTGATCCCCAAGCAAAACCATCGCTAAAGCGGGTTGGCCTTTCGGAAGTTAAAGTATTGTGTAAAAAGAATGGGTTTATCACATTTCGTATTGCGCACCGACGGTTTTACGCTGAACTCTCATATTCATGCCGTGAATTAAAATGTCTATTGCCAATACTGTTCATGGATTTAATCCCGCAATACATGGTTTGACTCTCGGTAGCACAGAATAGGGATCGCTATTAACGTAGCTGCGCTACCCACAAAGAGGTTGGGATCGCTACCGAAATGTTTGACTCCCGATTTTTCTACTGATACATCAAAATAAGGAGACCGTCTGAAAAGGTACCCACGAATTTGTTTCCGTCAACTTTAAGGTAGGCACTCCCTACAGCGAGTTGAGGTTCCCGGCAGGTAGGGTATTCGGTAAAAGGAATGACTTTGTCCGAATTGCTTATAACCTCAGACAGCTTGACTGTCTTCCTTGAAATTCATGACTTTTATTAGGGTGTCTATTGAGTGTACTTTTCAGCGGATTTACCCCTGGAATACCAAATTTTTCTCTCGGAATCACAGGATAGGTGAAACTTTTTACTTATCAGTTCGTCTCACACAGAAGGTGATAACGTTATCGGACGGTTTGATACTAGATCTTCTGATTCATGCATGAAATTATGGTGTACCTCTGCTGAAATGTCTTCTAATTTGATTCTCTGAACACGATGTGGCACCCACGATAAAGCGGGCTATGATCTCGAATGGTAAGTAATTCGGTAAGGATTATGACGTTATTCCAATTGTTAACTTTCACAATCGTTCTGACGCTCCATTTTGATATACAAACTGTGTATTAGTGAGTCCATTGCCAATTCTGTTTAGCGGTTTTGCTCCTGACATACCTCGTTTGATTTTCGGAATCACAGGATGGGAGAAGCTATAGTCTTAGCCGCTCGACTCTGAAACATGGTGGTTTCGTTTTCGCACTGTTTCATCCCCGATCGTCTAATTCATACATGAAAATAAGGTGTCCGCTGTTAAAATATCTGCTCATCTGTTCCTGTGAAAACAAAGCAATTGAATTGCTTCAGCGGGTTGCGTTCTCGGAGGTTTAGGCATTGGGTAAATTTACAGACCTTATCACATTTGGGAATGTTCTTCTACGAATTGGCTCTTTACTTTAATTTCATACCGGCAATTAACGTGTGTGGTGCCAATACTGTTCAGCGGATTTGCACCCGGAATACCTGGTTTGACTTTTGGAATCACTGGGTAGGTGAAGTTATTGACTTAGCCGTTCGTGTCTCACAGAATGTGATAACGTTCTCGTGCTGTTTGACCATCGATATTCTAATTCATAATAACAATAACGTCACCGTCACAAAAATGTATTCTAATTTGATCCTCTGATCACGAAGTTATACTCTTGACAAGCGGGTTAGTTTTTCAATGGGCAAAGTCTTCGGTAAAACGCTTGACATTACAGCAATTGGTAATATTATCAAACGAATTGACGATTTACTTAAACATTCAAACCGTGAATTAAGGTGCCTCTGGCCAATACTCCTCAGCGGATTAACTCCCGGAATACCTGGTTTGTGTCTCGGGGTCACAGGATTCGTTGATCTATTGACTTAGCTGTGCGGCTCTCAAGAAAGGTGTAACGTTATCGAGCGGTATGACTCTCGGTTTGCTTATTGATTTACGCGATTTAGGTGGCCATCTGCTACAATTTCTCCCGTTTAATAAAGTGGGCATTAAGATAGTCTCTCGCTCCAGCGAGTTACATTCTCGGAAGGCAGGGTATTCGGCGAAAAGATTGACACCACTCCAAATTGTAACGTTCTCCATCGGTTTGAATCACTACCTTAATATCCGAACGTTGAAATAAGGTGTCTTCTGTCTAAGTCAATAGCTTCACAGACCCTGCAATTCCGAGGGTCAGAGCAGGAATTCCGAGAGTCTATCCGCAGTATATTATTGGCAATAGGCACCTTGATTCACAGTAAAAATAGTGCAGTACAGAATCGTGCCGTTGTAGAAAATTACCGACTGGCATAGAGTCAAACATTTTATACAAGGCCTTACCTTCCGTGAAGCTAACCCGATGTATCGAGAGTATAACTTCGTTTTCAGAGAAGCAAGTTAATATACGTTTCATGACTGGCACCTTTATTCTAATTTTTGAGTTAGGGGATAGATGGATAGACCGTGCGAGGTCGTCGCTACCTTCTTTGAGAGTCGAACGGCTAATTCAATAGCTGCATCTAACCTCTGATTCCGATGGTAACACCTGGTTCACTGCGTTTAAAGCGGCACTACAGTATTGGTAATAGGCACCTTAATTTACGGTATATATGGTGATACAGATATTCGAAACCTACTACCTAATACCTACTGGTATAAATTCAAACTTTTTACCAGATACCTTACCCTCCGAGAACCTAACCTGCTGTAGCAACTATTCTGAAAATGTTCGCGGAAACAAATTAGGACACACCTTGACGGACGGACACCACATGTTTGTGTGTATATATCAGCATCGAGAGCCAAATCGTTAGAGAACGTTACCACCATCCTTGAGATTCGTACAACTTAGTCAACATCCTCACCTATCCTGTGATTCCGAGAGTACCCGGTACTCCCGGCAGTAAATCCGCCGAACAATATTGGCAATAGACACCTTAATTCTCGGTTTCAATATTAACGTTAAGCGGGAAATCGATGCCGAACGTTACCTATACGTATATAGCCACCACTTATAACAAATACCTTACCATCCAATAACCTAACATGCTGTAGCGAGTGTCATGCTTTATGTTCAGGGAAAATAATTGGTAGACATATTATCAGACGGGTACCACATTTTCATGAATAAATTTCAGAATCGAGAGTAATACTGCTAGAAATCGATACCGCCTCCATTGGGATTCGAGCGGCTGGCAGCAACTTCATTTATCCTGTGCTTACGAACGTCAAGCCATGGAGTCCTGGAGTTAATTCGCTGAATAGTTTTGGAAAGAGACACCGTAATTCACCCTACGAACAATGAAGCAGACCGTCGTACCGTTGTAGAACGTTACCTAATGCTATAGAGTCAACTGCTATCCCGAAATGTTAAGGTGCCCGTTACTAAAATGTCCACTAATTTGTATCGCTGGACACGAAGTTATACCTTCGATACAGCGGATTATGTTCACTGTAGGTATGGTATCAGGTAAACAGAATGTCCTTATGCCAATTGGTCGCGTTCTCAAACGGTTTTACGTTCTAATTTAATATTCATACCGTGAATTAAGGTGCCTATTCCCAATACTGTTTTGCGGATTTACACCCGGGGTACCTGGTTTGAGGCCCGGAATCACAGGAGAGGTGTTTTCATTGATTTAGCAGTTGGAGCTAGTCGAAGAATGTGGTAATGTTCTCGCACCGCTTGTCTCTTGATCGTCCTAATCATACATGAAGATAAGGTATGCGTCTGCCAAAATCAATACTAATATTTTCCGACGAACACTAAAGAAGCCAATCACTGCTGGGGTTCTCGGAAGGTAAGGCCGTCGGTAAACAGTTTGACCCTATGCCAATTCGTAATGTTGTACATCGGTTTCACTCTGCACTTTGGTAGGTATGGTGTGAAAATCCAATACTGTAAAGCGGATTTACTTCCAGAGTTCTTGGTTTGTCATTCAGAATCATTGTGCGGGAGTGAATGCGATGTACAGTAGTGGCAATATGCATTTTAGTTCATGCCTTCAAGTTTGAAGCAGGCCGTCAAACAGTCGGGGAACGTTACCAGTTGGTATAAAGTCATACTTCTTACCAAATACGTAACTATCCGAGAGGCTACACCGCTGGATCGAGTGGAATATTTCGTGTTCGTAGTAGCAAATTAGTATGCATTCTTGTGTCGAGCACCATCGTTTCAAGTGTGAATTGGAAGATCGTGTGTCAAACAGTCGCAGAATGTTACTAACTTCTTGGAGTATCGCACAGCTAAGTCAACAGCGTCTTCTATCCTGTGACTCCTAGAATCAAGACAGACATTCCGGGAGTAAGGCCTCTAAAAACTATTAGCAATGGACACATCATGCCGCGGTATGTATGGTAAAGTAGAGAGTCAATCCCTCGTAGATCATTACCAATTGGTATAAGGCCCTTTTTCCGAATGCTTTTCCTTCTGTGAACACAACCCGCTCTATCGGGTGTATATCTTCGCCTTCAGAGAAGGAAATTAGTGTACAGTTTAATGACGGGCACCTTATTTACATATATGAAGCAAAAATCATGACTAATGCCTTTGGAGAACGTTACCACCTTCTATAAGTGTCGAACGGCTTTGTTAACAGCTCCACCTATCCTGTGATTCCAGGAGTCGAACCAGGAAGTCCGGGGCAGAAACCACTGTACAGAATTGCCATTACAATCGCAATTTCATGGTATGAATATTAATTAACAGAGTCAAACCGTTGTTGAACGTTCCCTATTACTATATGTTCAAACTTTTTACCGAAGGCCCTACCTTCGGAGAAGATAACCCGCTGCATCGAGATTATGTCTTCGTGTTTAGAGGAGCCAATTAGTAAACATTTTAGTGTCGCAGCCCATAACATCATGTATGTATTGGAGGATTGAGGGTAAAACCGATCGCGATCGTTACCACCTCAGTTGGGAATCAAAAGACTTAGTTAATAGCTTCACCTATCCTCTGATTCCGAGAGTCAAACCAGGTATTCCGTGAGTAAAGCCGCTCTACACTATTGGCGATATACACCCTAGTTCACAATATACATATTGACGTACAGAGTCCAACTGTTGCAGAATGTTACTTATTGGTATAATGTAAAAGATTTTTCCGAAGACCCCACCTTCCGAGAGCCGAACACACTGTATCAAAAGTATAACTTCATGTCCAGAGAAAGAAATTTGTATTCCTTTTAGTAACGGGCACCTTAATTTCATGTACGAATTAGAAGATCGACTGGCAAACTGCCCCAGAACGTTACAAGCATCTTTGAAAGTCGCACAGCTAAGTAAATAGGGTCATATATCCTGTGTTACCCAGAGTCAAAGCAGGTATTGAGGGATTAAATCCACTGAACAGTATGGCAATGGACACCTTAATTCACGGCATGAATATTCAAGTTGAGTGTCAAACATATTTTCAGGCCTGGTACTTCGGAAGTAAATCCGCAGTATAGTATAGGCATTAGATACTCTACTTCGCAGTATAAATACTAAAGTTCAGTGTCAAACCGGAGTTGATCGATACTTATTGTTAAAAAGTCGAACGTTTTACCGAAGGTCTTACGTTCCGAGAAGATAACAAGCAGTATCGAGAGTGAGACTTCGTGTTCAGAGAAGCAAATTATTATACATTTTAGTGTCGCGTACCTTAATTTCACGTATGATTTAGAAGATCTAGTGTCAAACCACTCGAGAACGTTAACATCTCCTATGAGAATCGTACAGCTAAGATAATAGCTTCACATATTCTGTGACTCTCAGTGCCAAGCCAGGTATTCCGGGATTAAGTATGGCGTTAAGTGTTGGCAATAGACACCATGATTCACGGTTTGTATACGAAATTACAGCGTCCATCTATCTGAGATGGTTACCAAATGGTACAATGTCATACTTCTTATCGAATGCCTGACCCGCCGAAGACCTAACCCGCTGTATCGAGAGTAGAACATCGTGTTCAGAAGAAAGAATAAGTACATATTTTAGTGGCGGGCACCATAATTTCACGTATGATTTAGATGCTCGAGGGTAAAACTATTCCAGGGCGTTACCACCGTCTGTGTGTGCCGATCGGCTATATCAATACCATATCCTAGGCTGTGATTCCGAGATGCATTCCAGGCATTCCGAGTGTAATCACTATTGACAATGGACACTTTATTTCATGGTTTGACTGTTAAAGCAGATCGCCACAAAATTTAAGGACGTTACCAATTTGTTTCGAGTCAAACCTTCCACCAAAAGCATTATCTGCTGTGAACCCAACCCGCTGTATCGAGATTATAAAATCCTGTTTAGTGGAAAGTATTATTGTAAATTTTAGTGTCGGTCTCCTGAGTTTCATGTATGTGTAAGGAAATCGAGATTCCAGAAACTGGACAACGTTACCACCATTCCTGACAGTTGCACCTCTAAGCCAATAGCTTCACCTGTACTCTGACACCAAGAACAAAACCTAGTATTCCGGGATTAATTCCGCAGAAATAAAATTAATTCACGGTTTGAACATTAAATTAGGGTGTCAAACCGTGCAGAAAGTAACCTATTCGTACAGCGTTAACCGTGCTACAAACGGCCTTAACTTCCGTGAAGCTTATCCAGCCGTAAGGAGTGTTCTGCTCAGAGGTCACGGAATTAAGTTAGTAGACATTTTTCCAGGCGGACACCTCATTTTCATGTATGAATAGCAAAATCGAGGGTCAAACCGTTCGCGAATGATTCCACTTTCTTTGAGAATCGAACGGCTGATTCAATTGCATCACCTATAGTTGCGATTTCGAGAGTCAAGCCTGGTATTCCAGGAGCAAATGTGCTGGACAGTAGTAGGAATAGACACCTTTATTCACGGCATGAATATTAAAGCAGAGCGTCAATCCGTTTGATAACGTTACCAATTGGCATAACGTAATACCCTTTCCCAGAAACAATACCTTCTGAGACCAGAACCCGCAGTATCGTGGGTATAGCGTTGTGTTCAGTGAAACAAATTAGTACACATTTTAGCAGATGGACGCCTTATTGTCATATATGAATAGAAAAATCGACGATCAAACCGTTCGAGATCCATCTCACCTTCTTTGAGAGTCGAGCGGTTAAGTGCATAGCTTCACCTATCCTGCTATTCCGATAGGCATACCAGGTACTCCGGGAGTAAATGCCCAGTACAGTATTTGCAATAAACGCCTTACTTCACGGCATGAATATTAAAGGAGACCGTCATACTGTTGTACAATGTTACCTGTTCCTATAAAGACAACCGTTCTACACAAGGCCTTACCTTCCGAGATGCTGACCCCATATATCGAGGGTATTACTTCGTGTGCAGTGAAGTAGATTAATATACACTTTGATGACATGATCCTTAATTACAATTATGAATTTGAAGATCGAGTGTCAAACTGCTCGAGAACGTTGTCCCCTTCTGTCAGAGTCGATCGACTATGCCAATACCCTCACCTATTCAGGGATTCCGACAGTCAAACCAGGTATTCCTGGAGTAAATGTTACTAATTTGCTGCCTTGAACACTGAGCAAGTCACTTGCTGCAGCGGTTTGGTCTTCTGGGAAGGTATGGCCCCCGGTAAAAAGTTTGACTCGAAATTAAGAGATAAAGCTCTATTACCGTTGGACGCTATACCTTCATATTCATACCGTGTAATAAGCTGTCTATTGCCAATAGTGTCCAGTGGATGTGCTCCCGCAATACCTGGTTTTACTATCGGAAACACAGAATAGCACATGCTATTGTCTTAGCCGTTCCACTCTCAGCGAACGTGGCAAAGGTCTGAACGGTTTGACACGAGATCTTCTAATTCATGCACGGAACAAAGAAGCCCGTCTATATTATGTATACAAATGTGCTTCTCTGGTCACGAAGTAACCTAGTGGGTGAAGTTCGCCGAAGGTGAGGCCTTCGGTAAAATGTTTGACTTTGTACAAATCGGTATCGTTCTCAAACATCTTGACACCCTACATTAATATTCAAGCCGTGAATTGAGGTGCTTTTTGCTAATGCCGTACAGCAGATTTACTCACTGGATACATTGCCTGACTGTCGGAATCACTGGATAGCTGAAGCCATTCACATCGCCGTTAGTGTCTAAAAATGGTGGTGCCGTTCTCCAACGGCTTCGCTGTCGATTATTATATTTATTCATTAAAATGTGGTGTCCGTCTGCGAATATTTCCACTAATTTGTTTCCTCGAACAATAAGCAAGTCACTCTATAGGGCGCGATCGGTTCTCGGATGGTAAGGTAATCGGTAAAAATAATGAGTTTATACTAATTGATATCGTTCTCAAACGGCTTGACGCTCCGTTTTAATACCCAAGCCGTGAATTATGGCATCGGTTGCCCACACTGTTCATTGGATTTACTCGCAGAATACTTTGTTTGGCTCTCGGAATCACAGTATAGGTGAAGCTTTTGACTTAGCCGTTCGTGTCACAGAAGGTGTGCATCGTTTTCGAGTGTTTTGACCATAGAACTCCTACTTCATACATGAATTTGATGGTGACGTCACTAAAATGTATACTAACTTGCATCCATCAGCACGATGTTATATTCTCGATACAGCGGATTTGGTCCTCGGAAGGTAAGGCCTTCGGTAAAACTTTTGAACCCTATACGTATAAGTAACGTTCTACAACGGTGTGACACTGCACTTTAATATTATCACTGTGAATTTGGGTGTGTTTTGAGAATCCTGTTCAGCGCATTTACTCCTGGGATACCTCGCTTTAATTACGGAACCACAGGATATGTGATGCTATGGCCGTAACTGTGCGTCCCACAAAGCAGGCGGTAACGATCTCGAACAGCTTGAGTTCGATTTTGCTGTTCATCCACGAAAGTATGTTGTCCGTCTGCTCAAATGTCTAATAATATGATTCCACTACCACTATGCAAGACATTCCCTACAGCGGTTTATGCTTCTCGGAAAGTAATGCCCTCGGTAAAATTTTCGTCCATATACCAATTGGTAACGGACTCAAACGGCTTGGCGAACTACTTTAAAATCAACACGTGATTTAAGGTGTCCAATGCAAATACTGTTCAGAGGATTGACTGCACGAATACCTGGATCAGCTCTCGGAATCACAGGAGTGCAGAAGCTATTGTCTTAGCCGTCCCACTCTCAGAGAACGTGGTAAAGCTCTTGAACGGTTTGACCCTCTACCTTCCTACCCATACGTGAAACTAAGGTACGCGTCACTAGAGGGTCTACTTATTTGTTCCTCTGAACACGACGTTATACCATCGGTACAGCTGGTTAGGCTGTCGGAGTGTAAGGTCTCCAGTAAAACGATCGACTTTATACAAATTTTCAACGCACTCACACAGTTTGCCGCTATACTTTAATACTCATACGTGAGTTAACGTGTGTGGTGCCAATACTGTTCTGCGGATTTGCACCCGAAATACCTGGTTCGACTTTCGGTAGGAGAGGATAGGAAATGCTATTGACATAGCTGTGCTACACATAAAGAAGTTGGTAACGATCTCCAACGGATGAACTCTCGATCTTCTCATGCATACATCAAGATAATAAGTTTTCCGTCTGTCAAAATATCTAATAACTTGTTTCCGTGAGCACTAGGCAAGACACTCGCTGCAGCAGGTTAAGTTCTAGGAAGGTGAGGTATTTGCCGAAAGGAATGACTGTATACCATTTAGCAATGTTTTCCGACGGTTTGACTCTCTACTTTAATACTCCAAGGGTGAATTAAGATGTCTATTGTGATTTCTCTTCTTCGTGTGTACTCCTAGAGTACCAGGTTTGACTCTCCAACTCGAAGCATAGGTGAAGGTATTGACGTTCCAATGCCAATCTCAAAGAAGGTAGTTACACTCTCGAACGGTTTGACTCACGATTTTCCAGCTCATACATCAAACTATGGTGTCCATGAGCTGAATTGTCTACAGATTTGTTAACGTGAACATTAAGCAAGACAATCCATAGAGGGGGATAGGTTCACGGTAGGCATGGTTTCTGTAAGAAGTATGACTCTATACCAATTAGTAATGTTCTCTGACGGTATGACTCTCTAGTTCAATATTCATAACGTGAATTAGCGGATCTATTGCCAATACTGTTCAGCGGACTGATTCCCGGGATAACTAGCTTGACTCTACGAATCTCAGGATAGGGAAAGCTATTGACTTAGCCGTTCGAATCTCGGAGAAGGTAGTAACTCTCTCGAATTGTTCGACCCACGATTTAGTTATTCTTACATGAAAACTTCTTGTCCGCCTAATAAAATGTATACTAATTTCTACCATTGAACACCATCTGATATTCCAGATATTGGGCGTTTGGCTTTCAGAGGGTACGGCCTTCCGTTTAGATAATAAGTTTTTAGTTAATCGTTTAAAACGTTTGACTTTATACCGATCGGTAACGCCATCAAGCGGATTAACGCTCTACCGTAATGTTCATACCTTGAATTATGGTGTCAATTGCCAGCCTGGTACTGCGGATTCACTCCAGTAATACTTGGTTTCACCATTCGAATCGCATGATAGGTGACGCTCTTGACTTTGCCGTTCGGCCCCCGAAAAGGTAGTAACATTGTCGAAAGGCATGACTCTCGATCTTCTTGTTCTTATATGAAATTACCGTGCCCTTCTACAAAATGAATACTGACTCATTCCTCTGATCACGGTGTTATACTTTCGATACAGCGGGTGATATTTTCGGAGCGTAAGGGCCGCGGTAAAAATATTACATTATACCAATAGGTAACGTTCTACAACGGTTTGACACCGTACTTTTATAGTTATACCATGAACAAGAATGTATACTGCCAACACTGTACAATACATTTACCCTCAGAACATCTGGTTATACTTTCGGAATCAGAGGATAGGTGACGCAATATACTTAACCGTCTGAATCTCAAAGTGGGTGGTATCGTTCCCGGACGTTTTGACACCCGATTTTCTAATTCATACATGAAGTTAAGGTGCTCGTCACGGGAATAAATAGTAATTTCTTTCTCTGAACACGAAGTTATCCTCTCGATACAGCGGGTTAGTCTTTCGGGGGGTATGGTCTTCGATAGAACGATTGACGTCATACGAATTTGTAACGATCTCAATCGGTTTGACGCTCAACTGTAATATTCATACCGCGAATGAACGTGTCCGTTGTTAATACTACACTGTGGATTGACATCCGGATTACCTGGCCTCGCACTCGGAACGGCATGATAATTTGTAGCTACTGACTAGGCGGCTCGACACTCAAAGTGGGTGGTGATCTTCTCGAAAGGATTCACTTTCGATCTTTCTATTCATCAATGAAACTAAGGTGCCGGTCGTTAAAATTAATAGCAATTTCCTCCACTCCACACGATGTTATAGTCTCGATACAGCAAATTATATTAATCGCAGGTAAGGCTTTCGGTAAAAGCATTGAATCGATTCAAATTGGTAACCGCTTCAAATGGTTTGGCGCTCCTCTGTAATATTCAAACCGTTAATTAAGGCATCTGTAGCCAATATTGTTCAGCGGATTTACAGAAGGAATACCTGCCTTGGATCTAGGAATCACAGCATAGGTGCATGCATTGACTTAGCCTTTCTATTCTTAAAGAAGGTGGTAACGATCTCGAACTGATGGACTATCGATCTCCTAGTAAAGCCGTCCGTCTGCTAAAATGTCAACTAATTTGTTGCTCTGAACACGAAGTTATACCCACGATACAGCTGGTCATGTCCTCCGATGGTGGGGAATATGGAATATGACTTTATACAAATGCGTAACGTTTTCAAACAGTTTGACTCTCTACTTTAATACTCATATAGTGAATTAACGTTTCTATTGCCAATACTGTGCAGCGGATTTACTGCTGGAATACCAGGCTTGACTCTCGTACTGCGAGGATATTAGAAGATAGTGACTTTGCCCATCGGCCGACAAAGAAGGTGGCAAAGTTCTCAAACGGTATGTCCCTCGATATTCCATCTCATATCTGATATTCAGGTGCCTGACACGAAGGTGTGTACTAATTTGTTTCTCTCACCACGAAGATACACTCTCGACGAAGCGGGATAGGATCTCGCATGGTAAGGCATTCTGTAAATAGTTGGACTACATGCCAATATTTAACGATCTACAATGGTGTGAATCTGTACGTTATTTTTCATACCGTGAACTAAGGTGTTTAGAGCCTGTACAGTACAGCGTATGTGCTTCCGGAATACCAGGGTTGACTCTCGGAATCATAGGATAAGTGAAGATATAGACATATACGTTCGACCTTCAAAGATGGTGGTAACTTTCGCACACTCGATCTTCCGTTTTATATATGAAATTAAGGTGACCGACACGAAAATGTATGCTAATTCGTTCCTTTGAAATCGCTGGTATTAACGCTCTTTCAATATTCAAACTGCGAATTAAGGTGCCTACTCCTAATACTGTTTAGCGGACTTACTTCTCCGTTTGCTGGGTTGACTCTCGGAATCACGGGGTAGGTGAAGTTATTCACTTGGCCGTTCGACTCTCAGTGGGGGCGGTAATGTTCATGATCAGTCTGCCTCCCGATCTTCTAATCCATACACGAAATGAACGTGCCCGTCACTAAAATGTCTACTAATTTGCTTCTCGGAACAGGAAGTTATACCCTCAATACAGCGGGTTAGCTTCTCGGAAGGAATGGCCTACGGCAATAAGTTAGACTGTATGCGAATAGCTAAAGTTCTACAACGAACAGTGAATGATGGAACGGCAGATCGAGCTACACTACTGTATAGTCACCTTTCATTTCCTAAGACATGATTTTGAGCTGCATGCAATTCTTTCTCATTTGTATATTTATATACTAATACTGCTATTTACTGTTGTGGTAATTACAATTTTTTTCGAAGTTATCAATTGTCAGTTGAAAAAATTTTATTTCTGAATACAAGTACCTTTGGAAATTGTACAATGCTCGTTCATGATATCATTTTATAAAACTCATTGTTATTTTATATGATTGTCTGTATACGGACCTACGCATCCGATGCGACACAGCTGCAGTGGTCCTGTACTTGCGTACGGCTGATCGGGGCGGTATACTTGATGGTCTTCGTTGATTTCGTTAACGATGATTTTGAGCCGTGTGCATTTTGTCCCAATTTTCCCATTTAATTACACATACTGTAATCTAATGTTATGATATTTTCGATTTTCATCTAAATTTTCAATTTATATTTTAAAGAATTCTAGTTTTTCAGTTAAAGTGACTTCAGAATTAGTTGAGTGCACGTTATGACATTATTGTGTTAAGCTTATTTTCATTTCATATCATAGTCTGTATACGTTCCTTCGCTGTCGGAGAGATACCATTGGCCCTGTCTTGTATTTGCGAACGGCAGGTAGGGCGACACAACAGGATGGTCTCCTTCAATTCCCTTACCCTCCGACTTTATCCTTCGACACGACTGGCGAGGTCTTGTTGACAGCTACGTACGGCTGGTCTGGGCGACTCTACTGCATGGTCTTCGTTAATTTCTCCAACCATGATATTGTTCCGCGCGCACCTTTTTCCAGTTATCCATTTACATATACATACTGTAATTTTCTCTTATGATATTTTCTATTTTTTACGAAGTTACCAATTTTTAGTATAAAAGATTGTATTTCCATGGAAGAGTGTCTTTGGAATTAGTTGAGAGTACGTTTATGACGTTATCTTGTTAATCGTATTGTTATTTTATATGATTGTTTTTTTAGGTACCTACGCTTCTTGTGCGACACGACTGGAGAGGCCTCGTAGCTGCGTTTCGTAGATCGGAGCGACACTACTGCATGATCTTCGATAACTTATCTAACCTTGATACTGTAACGCATGCAGTCCTTGCCTGTCCTTCATTTATTTATACATTTCATAGTAAAAGTGTCTTTGGATATAGTTGAGTTTACTTTTGTGACAGTATTTTGTTAAGCTAGTTATTTTTTATACGGTTGTGTGTATGCGGATCTCCGGGTCCGAGTCATCACGGCTAGAATGGTCTTGTAGTTGCGTTTGGGAGATCGGAGCGGCATTCTGGATGGTCTTCGTCTTTCGAGTAACAATGGTTTTGAACCCAATCCATTTTTTCTCACGTTTCCCAATTATTTATACGATCCGTAGTTTGCTGTTATGAAATTTTCTATTTTTCTTCAAAATTTTCAATCTTCATTTAAAAAAATTGTATTTCTTAGTAAAAGTGTCTTTGGAATTAAATCAATGTACCCGTATGACATTATTTTGTTCAACTAATTGTTATTTTGTATGATTGTCTGTGTATGTACCTACGCTGTTTGCGCGAGACGACTGGCGCGGTCCTGTATTTGCTTCCGACAGGATGGAGCGAGACTACTGGATGGTCTTCGATAATGTTTCTAACCTCCATATTGTACAGTAGCAATTTTCTCCCAGTTTTTCATTTATTTGTACATACTGTCTGTTACTGCTATGATGTTTTCACTGCACCTAAAAAATCCAATTTCTGGGATAAAAAATTGGATGGTTTGAATAACATCGGAACAATTTTTTAAACCGAAAATTGAAAATTTTGAAAAGAACTGGAGATATCATAACAGTAAATTACAGTATGTAGGTATAAACAGAATACACTGAAATAATGCACTCGGTACAATATCAAGGTCAAAGCAATTATCAATGCCCATGCAGCACTGTCGCACCGATATTCCAATCGCAACTGCAAGAGAACTCCACCCGTGTCGCTCCGGAAGCGTAGGAGCGTACTCGCAAAATCGTTTAAAATAACAACCAATATAGTAAGCTGATGACATAAACGTACACTCAACTGATTCCGAAGACACTTTTCATAAAATGTACAATGATTCATATTAAATATTCGGGATTTTGGAAAAATTCGAAGGTATAATAACAGAAAATTGCAGTATATATAAATAAATGGATGAATGCGAAGGAATGCAAACGGTAGTATATCAAGGTTAAAGAAATTAACTGTAGGCCATACAGGAGTTGTCGCTCCGACCTAGCGAACGCAACAACAAGACGAATCCAGTCCTGTCGCTCCGGCATCGTAGGTACATATAGAAACAATCACACAATGTAACAACTAATTATACAAGTTATGGTCATACACGTACACACAACTAATTCCAAAAGCACTTTTATAAAAAATACAATTTTTTAAACAAAGATTACGAAATTCTGAAAAAGCATCGACCATATCATATCTGTAAATTACAGCATGTTAAAATAAATAGAAAGCTGCCTGAAAATGCAGACGGTTCAATATTATGGATAAAGAAATTAACAAAGATCGTCCAGTACTCCCCACCGATCCGTAGCACGAAACTTCAAGACATCGCCAGTCGCATCTCTCTGGCAGCGTAGGAACGAATACAATCAATCATCCAAAATAGCAAAGAATTTAACATAATACTGTTATGAGCGTACACACAAATAATTCCGTAGACACTTCTGCCAATGAATACAATTTTTTATACTAAAAATTCAAAAATTTGACAAAAATCGAAAATATCATACACTAAATTAAAGTATGCATAATTAAATGGATGACTGGGTAAAAATACATACGGTACAATATCATGGTTAATGAAATTAACGAAGATCATGCAGTAACGTCGATCCGATCGGCCATACGAAACTGCAAGCCCAGTCCAGGCGCGTTATTCCGGCAGCGTTGGTACATATACAGACGATCCTATAAAGTAACAATGAATTTAACAAAATATTGTCATAATTGTTCACTCTACTAATTCTATGGCACTTGTCCTAAAAAATGGAATTATTAATACAAAAAGGTTGAAGTTCTGAAAAAAAATGGGAAATATCATAACTGTAAACTACAGTATGTATAAGAAAATGGAAAGCTGGGGAAAATGACAACGGTACATAATCAAGTTCAACGAAATAAACGAGGGCCTTCCAGTATACCGCGCCAATCTGGCATTCGCAACTGCAAGACCACTCCCGTCTTGTCGCACAGGAAGCGTAGGTTCGTATACAGCCAATCGTATAAGACAACTGTAAGTTTAACAAGATAATGTCATAAACGTACACTTAACTAATTCCAAAGACACATTTACTAAGAAATACAATTTTTGCAATTACCAATTGGAATTTTGTGAGAAATCGAAAATATCAATGCAGTAAATAACGGTATGTAGTATTAAACAGAAATGCGAACAAAATGCATACGTTACGATACCATGATTAAAGAAATTAACGAAAACCAACCAGTATTGTTCCTCGATCTGCCGAACACAACGGCAAGTCCACTCTTGTCTTGACGCACCGGATGCGTAAGTAAGTTGCATACAGGCAATCATACAAAACAACAATAATCCTAGCAAAATATTGCCATAAACGTACACTCATATAACTCCCAAGACACATTTACTGACAAATACAATATTTGAAATTAACAACTGGATATTTTGAAGAACATCGGAAATATCAGACGAGTAAATTGCAGTATGTAGAAATAAATAGAAAATTGCGAAGAATGCGTGAAAACCAATCTTATTGTTGAAGTAATTAACAATGACCATGCAATACGCCGCCCCGATCTGCAGCAAAAATACCACTCCAGCAATGTCGGTCTGTATGCGTACGTTCTCATACAGCCAATCATATGAAGTATCAATGAGGGTAACGAAATAATATCATAAACGTGAAGTCTACGGATAGCAAAGGCACTTTCACTAAGTCATACAATTTCTTCAAATAAGAATTAAAAATTGTGAAAAAAATTGTAAATATTATAACATTAAATTACACTACGTGTTGGTAAATGGGAGAATTGGGGGGAAATGCATACGGTACAAAAGCAGGGTTAAAGAAATTAACGTAGACCACGCAGTAGTATCCCTCCGGTATCCCGAACGCAACTACATGCCCCTGCCAGTCGTGTAGCTCCGAGAGCGTAGGTACATATACAGAAGATCATATCAAATAACAATATTTTTAACAAGATAATGTCATAAACGTGTACCCTCAACTAATTTCAAAGGCACTTTTACTAATTAATACAATTTTTTTTACATAAAGTTTGAAAATTTAGAAGAAGAATAAAAATATAACAACAGTGTTATATATACAACAGTATATATTACAGTATCTATAAATAAATAGAAAACTGGGACAGAATGAATATGATACAAAATTAAGCATAAGGAATTAAGTGAAACCATACAGTAATGCCGCTTCGAGCTGCCGTGTACAACTACATGACATCGATAGTTGTCTTGCTCCGGCTGAGTTCGCACGTATACAGACAATATTGTAAAATAACAACAAGCTTAACAAAATATGGGAATAAACGTAAGCTCAACTAATTCAAAAGGAACTTTTACAATGAAATACAATTTTTTAAGATCGAAAGTTAGAATTTTGTAATATATCGAAAATATCATAATATTAAATTACAGTATATATAAATGAACGGAGAACTGGGAAACGATGCATACGGCACAACATCATGGCAATAGTAATTTCCGACGACCATCAAGTAGTGTTGTTCCCATCTACCGAACGCAACCACAAGACGACACCAGTGGTATCGTGCCGGCAGCGATGGTACATATGGAGGCAATCATATAATATAGCAGGTAATATAACAAAATATTGTCACAAACGTATGCTCAACTAATTCCAAAGGCACTTCTCATGTACGATTCAATTTCTGAAATTAAAAACTTGAAATTTAGAAAAAAGTCGAAAATATCATAACAGTATATTACAGTTCGTTTTCAGATATAGAAATGGGTCTCCATTTCAGTGACGGGCACCTGAACTTCACGTGTGCATTAGAAGGGCGAGCGTCAAAACGTTGGAAAACGTTACAAATTTGTATAATACTCCATGCCAGACATCTCACCGTCCGAGAAAATAACCCGCTGTGTCGGGGCATATAGCATCGCGATCAGGGAAACAAATTAATAGACGTTTTAGCAGACGGACACCTTAATTTCACGTATGAACTAGAAGATCGAATGTCAAACCCTTCGAGATCGTTACCACCTTCTTTGAGAGTTGAACGGCTGAGTCAAAAGCTTCACCTATCCTGTTATTCCGAGAGGCAAACCAGGAATTCTGGGCGTCTATCCGCTACACAGTATTGGTAATGGACGCCATAACTCGCGGTTTGTATATTAAAGTAGAGCGTGAAACCGTTTGTGAACGTTTCCAACTTTGATATATTCAAACGTTTTCCCGATGGCGGTAATTTCCGCGAAACTCGCCCGCTTCAACGAGAGTAAAACTTCCTGTTCAGAGGATCAAATTAGTACACATTTTAGTGACGTGGACCTTAATTTCATTATGAGTAAGAAGATTAAGGGCGAAACCATTCGAGAAAGGTACCACGGTCTTTGAGATTGAAACGGTTAAGCTTCATACATCCTGTGGTTTAGAAAGTCAAACGAGATATTCCTGGAGTAAATTCGCTGTACAGCATTGGCAATAGATATCTTAATTCGAGGAGTGAATATTGAAATCGATCGTTGCACCTTGTGAGAACGTAGCAATGAATATAAACTGAAACATTTTACACAATGCCTCACTGCCCGAGAAGATAACCAGCCGTATCGATAGTATAGCTTCATGTTTAGAGAAACAAAATAGCATACAAGTTAGTGACGGCACCTTAAATTCATTTAAGAATTATAACATCGAAATTCAAAGCCTTCAAGGACGTAACCACCTTCTGTTAGAAACGATCAGCTAAGTCAATAGCTTCACCTACCCTATGATTCACTGAGGCAATCCAGGTGTAGCGGAAGTTAACCCGCTCAACAGTATGGACAATACACCCCTCAATTCACTGTTTGAATATTAAAGCATGCCGTCAAGGCGTCGTAGAACATTACCTATAGGCGTGGGATAAAACTGCTTACAGAATACCTTACCGCCCGGAAAACAAACCCGCTGTATCGGGAGTATAACATCGTGTTCAGTGGGACGAATTAGTATAAATTTTAATGGCGAGCACCTTAACTTCATATAGGAATCAGAAGATTCATGGCCAAACCGCTTCAGCGCGTTGCCGCCTTCTGTGAAGGTCGAACATCTAAGTCAGTAGCTTCACATATCCTGTGATTCCGCGGGTCGAACTAGGTATTCCGGGAGCAAATGTGTAGTTCATTATTCGCAAAGGACACCGTAAATTATGGTATAAATAGTAATATACAGAACCGTACCATCGTAGAACTGTACCTATTGGTATAGGGTCAAACTTTGTACCGCATACCACTCTCTCAGAAAGCCTAACCTGCTGCAGCAAGTGTCTTGCTTAATGTTCAAGGAAACAAAGTTGTAGACTCCTTAGCAGACGGACACTTTAATTGCATATATCAACAGAAAGATGGAGGCTCAAATCCTCCGAGAATGTTAACACCTCTTTTGGGAGTCGCGTGGATAAGGTCATAGCTTCACCGATCAGCAGTCAAGCCAGGCATTCGGGAAGTCTGTCCGATGAACAGTGTTGGCAACAGACAACTCATCTCGCAGTATGAAAGTTAAAGTACAGAGTTGAACAGTTGGAGAACATTAGCCAATGGTATAAATTCTGCCGTTTTGAAAATTACATTACATTCCGAGGATCTATCCCGCTGCACCGATTGTGTTGTCAAGTGTTCACTGCTACAAATTAGCAGACATTTTAGCAGACGGAAGCACTATATTCATGTATGAATAGAAAAATCGACAGACAAACCGTTCGGGAACGCTAACACCTTCTCTAAGGATTCAACGGCGAAGACAATAGCTTCACGCATCCAGTGACTCCAAGTGCTAAGGCAGGTATTGCAGGAGTAAATCCGCTGAACAGTATTGGCAATAGACACCTTAATAAACTGTTGTAAGACTATTGCAGACCGTCAAACCGTTATAGAACGTCACCTATTGGTATAGAATTAAACACTGTACCGATATTCGTAGCTTCTGGGAAGCTAGCCCGCCGTACCGGAAGTATAACTTCTTGTTCTGAGAAACACATTAGAATTCATTTTAGTGACGGCACCTTAAATTCATGTGTGAATTAGGATTTTTATGATCCAACCGATCGAGGACGTTGCCACGTTCTGTGGGAGACGAGCGGCCAAGTGAATAGCTTCACATGTCCTGAGATACCGAGAACCAAACCATGTATTGCGGGAGTAAATGCATTGAACATTTATGGCAATAGACACCTCAATTCACGGAATGAATAATGAAGTGGAGAGTCAAACCGTCGAAGAACGTTACATACTGTAATACAGTCAAACCTTTTAACGATGGCCTTAAATTTCGAGAAACTATCGCGCTGTGTCGAGGGTACGTCGTGTTCAAAAAAGAAATTTATTATACTTTTGAGTGACTGGTTTCTTAATTTCATGTATGAACTAGAAGATCAGGGTCAAAATGTTCGAGAACTTTGCCACCGTCTTTGAGAGTCGAACGTCATAATCAGTAGCTTCACCTATCCCGTGATTACGAGAGTCAAACAAGGTATTCCGATAGAAAATCCGTTGATCAGTATTGGCAATCGGCACACTAATTCATTGTATGGATATTAGAGTTGAGCGTCAAACCGTTCGAGTACGTTACCAACTGGCATAAAGTCTAACCATTTATCGAAAAACTTATCGACCTAGATTGAACACCGAAAAAGCGAGTGTCTTGCCTTGTGCTCACGGAAACAAAATAGCAGTCATTATAGCTGACAGAGACCATGTTTTCGTGTCTGAATAGCAAAATCGAGAGTGAAACTACTCTAGAACGTTACTACATTCTTTCGGAATCGAACGGCTAAGTTAATAGCTTCACGTATTCTAGGATTCCGAGAGACAAAATGGGCACTCTGGGAGTAAGTGGCCCGTACCGAATTGGCAATAGACTGCTTAATTCTCGGAGCCAATATTAAAGCAGACAAACTTACCGTTTTAGAGCGATACCTACTTGTATATAGTTAAACCTTTACTGAAAACCATACCAGCCGAGAATGTAAACCTCCGTATCGAGAGTATAAATTTGAGTTCAGAGAAACACATTAGTATACTTTTTAATGATGGGCACCATAATTTCATGTATTATTCAAAAGATCGAGGACCAAACCTTTCGAGAACGTTGACATCTTCTTTGAGAGACGAACGGCTAAGTTCATAGCTTGTCGTATTCCAATATTCGAAGAGGCAAACCATGTATTCCCGGAGTAAATGTTACTAATTTGCTACCGTGAACACTGAGCAAGACACTTGCTTCAGCGGGTTGGGCTTCTCGGATGATATGTTATTTTCGTTAAAAGGTTTGAATCTTAGCTAAAAGATCAAGCTCTATATTTGTCTGACGCTCTACCTTCATATTTTTAGCGTGAAATAAGCAGTATATTGCCAATATTGTCACAGCGGATGTGCTCCCGGAATACCCGGTTTGGCATTCGGAATCACACGATGGGTGAAGCTATTGTCTTGGGTGTTCGACTGTCACAGAAGGTAGTAACGATCTCGAGAGGTTTGGCACTCGATCTACTAATTCGTATTTGAAATTAAGTTACTCGTCACTAAAATTTAGACCATGTTGCTTCTCTGACAACGACGTTATACTCTCGTCACAGCGGGATACATTCTCGGAAGATAATGCCTTCGGTAAAAAGTTTGACACTGTACCAACAGGTAAGGATCTACGATGGCTTGACACTGTACTTTAATTTTTTACCGTAAATTGGGGTGTCTATAGCAAATACTGTTCAGCGGACTTACTGCTGGAATACCTAGCTTGACTGTCGGAGTCACTGGCGAGGTGAAGCTATTGACTTAGCGACAGTCAAAAGTGGTCAACACGTTCTGAAAAGTTTGACTCTCAATCTTGAAATTCATACATGAATATAAGGTGTCCGTCTGCTGAAATGTCTACTCATTTGTTTCCGTGAACACTAAGATCCACACTCGCTACAGCGGATTAGGATCCCGGAAGGTAAGGTGTTGGGTAAGAAGTGTAACCTTGTGTGAATTGATAATATTCTCCGATGGTTGGAACCAGTAGCTTAATACGTATACAGTGAATTAAGGTGTGTATGGCCAATACCCTTCAGATGATGCACTCCCGGAATACCGGCTTTGCCTCTTCGAAGTACAGGATAGGTGAAGTTATTGACTTAGCATTTCGTCTCTAACACAAGGTTGTAACGTTCTCCATGGCTTTGAATATCGATATTCTAATTCTTAAATGAATCTAAGGTGCCGTCACCAAATAGTATACTATTTTGTTTCTCTAAACATGAAGCTGTACCCCCGATACGGCTGGTTATCTTCTCGGACGGCATGGCATTGTGTAAAATGTTTGACTTTATATCAATTGTTACGTTCTCACACGGTGTAACGATCTATTTCAATATTCAGTCCTCGAATTAAGGTATCTATCGCCAATGCTGGACAGCGCAATTAATCCCGGAATATCTCCTTTGACTTTCTAAACCACAGGATGTATGACGCTTCTGACGTAACCGTTTCAATCTGAAAGAACGTGGTATCTTTCTCCAATGGTTTGACCCTTAATCTAATTACTCATAATGAAATTAAGATTCACTTCACTTGTGTGTGTAATAATTTGATCTTCTAAACACGAAGATATATTCTCGATGAAGCGGACGAGGATGGCGGAAATTTCCGCCGTCGGAAAATCGTTTGAATGCATCAAAATTGGTAACGTTCAGAAAAGGTTTCACGCTTTACTTTAATATACAGACCGCTAGATAAGGCCTCCATTGCCAATACTTTGCAGCGGATAGGCTCACGGAATATCTGGCTTGACTTTCGGAAGTTCAGGATATGTGAAGCTATTTACTTAGCCGTTCTACTCTAACAGAAGGTGGTAACTTTCTCGAACCGTTCGACTACCGATCTTGTAAGTCATGAATGAAATCGAGGTGCTCATCACTAAAATGAACAGCAATTCGACCCTCTGAACACGATGTTTTATTTTAGATACAGCGGGTTAGTTTTCCAGATGGTAAGAAAACTTCGGTAATACGTGTGACTTTACAGCAGATGCTATTGTTCTCAATCAAATTGACGCTCTACTTTGATATTCGAACCTCGAATTAAGGCGTCTATAGCCAATACTTTTCAGCTAATTCACTCCCGAACAATCTGGTTTGACTCTAGGTATCACAGGACAGGTGAAGCAATAGACAGCCATGCGACTCCCACAGAAAGTAGCAACGTTCTCGAACGGTTTGTACCTCGACCTGCTTATTCGTACATGAAATTAGGGTGCCAGTCACTGAAAGGAAGACTAATTTCTTCCTCTGAACATGAAGTTATACCCTCGAACCGGCGGCATACATATACTAAAGGTAAGGCCATAGGTAAAAAGGTTTGACTTTATAGCAATTGGTAGCGTTGTCAAACGGTGTGACGCTCAACTTTAATATTCAAACAGTGGTTCATGGTGTCTATGCCAACACATTTCAGCGGATTTACTCCCGAAGTACCTGGATCAGCTCTCCGAATCAAAGGACAGGTGACGTGATAGGCTTAGCCGTTCGAATCTCACAGAAGGTTTATCTATGTCGAAAGGATAGACCCTCGATCTCGTAACTCATGCATGAATTTAAGGTGTCGTCATTAAATTGTATACTAATGTGTTTCCCTAAACAGGTAGCTATACTCCTGATGCGGCCGGATAGCTTCTCGGACGGTGAGGCATTGTGTGATACGTTTTACGTTATAGCAATTCATAACGGTCTCGCACGGTGCACCGCTGTATTTTAATATTCTCTCCGCGAATTAAGGTACCCATTGCCAATCCGCGTCAGCGAAGTTACTCTCCGATTACCTTGCTTGACCCTCCGAATCGCAGGATAGGTGCAGCTAGTTACGTAGCCGTTCGTCTCACACAGAAGGTGGTAACGTTGTCGAAACGATTGACCCTCTATCTTCTAATTCATACATGAATTTAAGGGACATATCACTAAAATGTATACACATTTGTTTCCCTGAACGAGAGATACCATATCCACGGGACTGCGCCATATGTCCTCGGAAGGTAAGTTATGCGATGAGGGGTATGCCTTTATACCAATTGGTAACCACATCTCAGATGAATAGAGACTCTAATTTAGTATACAAACAGTGAATTTTGGTGTCTATTGCCAAATACCGTTTAACGGATTAACTATCGGAATACCAGGTCTGACCTTCGGAATCGCAGGATAGGTGAAGCTATTGTGTTATATGCGTGATTTCACGACGAATGTGGTAAAGTACTCGAACGTTTTCACCCGCGATCATCTCATACATACGTGGTATTAAGGTGCCCGTCTCTGCAATGAATACCAATTTGTATCTCGTAGTAGGAAGTAATAGACTACATACATCGGGTTAAGTTCTCGGAAGGTAATGTTTTCTGCAAATCTTTTGTAATATATATGTAACGTTCTACAAATGTTTGGATTTGTGCTTTAATATTCTAACCGTGAACTAAAGTGTCCATTGCCAGTAGTGTAGAAAGGATGGACTCCCGGAATACCTAGTATGACTCTCAGAATCACTTGATAGTTGAAGTTGTTAGCTTAGACGTTCAACTCTTAAAGGAGGTGGTAACGACCTCGAACGGTTAGACATTCAATTATCTAGCTCATATATGATCGTAAGGTGTCCAGCACTAAAATGTATACTAGTTCGTACCTCTGAACTCGGTGTTATACTTCTGATGCAGCCGGTCAGTTTTTCGGAGGTTAAGGCATTCTATAAGAACCTTGACACTACACCTATAGGTAATGTTCTACAACTGCATGATGCTCTACTTTAAATTTCAAAACCGTGAATTAAGGAGACTTTTCCCAATACTGTCCAGTGGGTTTACTCCGGTAATGACTGCTTTGACTCCCGGAATCACGGGATAGGTGAAGCTATAGACTTAATCGTTCTACTGTCACAGAAGGTGACAACGTTCTCGAACGCTATGACCATCGATTTTCTTCTTCATACATGAAGTTAACATGTTCGTCTCTGAAATGAATACTAATTTCGTTCTGTGAACACGAAGTTATATTCTAGATAATGCGGGTATTATTCGCACAAGGTAAGACCTTTACTCAAACGTTTGGCTTTAATCCAATTCGTAACGTTCTACACACTCTCAGAATCTCCGGATAGGTAAAGCTGTTGACTTAGCCGTACGACTCTCACGGAAGGTGGTAACGTTCTCGAGCGACTTGATCCTCGATCTTCTAATTCTTGCATGAATTTAAGGTGCCGTTACTAAATTGATTTCTAATTTGCTTCTCTGAACACGAGGTAATGCCCAAGATATATGGGGTTACATAAAGGTGTGACGGTCTGCTTTAATATTCATTCCGTGAATTAAGGTGTATATTACTAATACTGAACGGGGTATTTACTGCCGGAGTAGCCAGTGTGCCCCTCGGAATCCCAGGATACGTGAAGCTATTAACTTAGCCATTCGAATCGCATAGAGGGTAGTAACGTTCTCGAACAGTTTGCCTCTCGATCTTCTAATCCACACATGAAATTAGATTGCCCGTTGCTAAAATGTAAACTTATGTGTTCCTCTGAGCACGAAGTTATACTCTCGATACGGCAGGTTTAGTTCACCGTAGGTAAGGCTTTCAGAAAAAGTTTGACTCTACATCAATACGTAAAGTTCTAGAAAGTTTTTGCGATATATCTTAATATTCATACTGTGTATTAAGGTGTCCGTTGCCAGTAGTGCACAGCGGATTTATTCCCGGAACACCTTCTTTGAAGGAATCACAGGATAGTTGTAGCTGCTGATCTAGAAGTTCGGTTCTCCAAGAAGGTGGTAACGTTGTGGATCGGTTTGAACCTCGCTCTGCTAATTCGTACACGAGGTTAAGGTGTACGTCACTAAAATGTATACTTATTGGTTTCCGATGTAACGAAATTATTATCTCGATGCAGCGTGTTTCATTCTCGGAAGGTAAGGCCTTCGGTAAAAAGAGTGCCTCCATACCAATTAATAATGGTAACCGAGAAGCTGACTTTCTACCCTAATATTCATACCGTGAATTATGGATTCAATTGCCTAAATAATTCAGCGGATTTACTCCAGTTAGTGACTTGTATGACTCCAGGAATCGCAGGATAGGTGATGCTGCACACTTAGCCGTTTGTATTTCACAGAAGGTGGCAACTTTCTCATGTGGACTGACCCTCATCCTTCTAATTCATACATGAAGCAAAGGTACCCGTCTCTGCAATGAGTTCTAATTCCATTCTCTGGTCATGATGGTATACTCTCGATGTAGCGGGTGAGGTTCGTGGAAGTTAACGCTTTCGGGAAAACGTTTGATTTTATACCAATCGGGAACGCTCTCAAAGTACTTCACTGGTTACTTTAATGTTCTATTCGTGAACTAAGGTGTCTGTTGACCATAGTGTACAGCAGCTTTACACCCGGAATACCTGGTTTGTTTTTCGGAATCACAGGATAGGTGAATCTGATGACATGTCCGTCCGACTCCCAAAGATGTTGGGTACGTTATCGAAGGGTTTGATTCCTGATTATTCTATTCATTCATGAAATAATGTTGCCCGTGACTAAAACGTATACTAATTTGCCCTCTAAACACGAAGGTATAATCTCGATACAGCTGGTTACCTTCTCGGAAGGTGTGGCCTTCGCTGAAGAGATTGACTCTATATCAATTCGTAACGCCCTACAAAAGCTTGATTCTAATGTTTATATCATGAAATAGGGTATACGATGCCAATGCTGTACAGCGGATTTTCTAAGGTAATACTTGCTATGACGATCGGAGTCACAGGATAGGTTCAGCTATATATTTATCGCTTCGACTTCCAAAGAAAGTGGAAGCATTCTCTAACTGTTTGACTCCCTATTGTTCTATTCATACATGAAAATGAGGTGTCCGTCTGCTAAAGTATCTACTGGTTTGTTTCCGTGAGCACAAATCAAGACGCTTGCTGCAGCGGGTTCGGTTCTTGGTTGGTAAAGTATCCGGTGAATACCATCTAGTTATATTCTCCAACGGTTTGTCTACCTATATTAATATTCATATCACAAATTAAGTTGTCTATTGCCTATAGTGAACAGCGGATTCACTCCCGAAATACCTGGCTCGAAGATCGGAATCACAGACTAGGTGCCGCTATGGACAAAGCTGTGCGAATATAACGGATAGTTGTATCTTTCTGGGACAGCATGCATATAGATCTCCTTATTCATACATGAAAAGAAGGTGCCCGTCACGAATCAGAATAATAGGTTGTTTGCTTTAACACGAATATTGACAATCGATACAGCAGGTTAAGGTAACGGATGGTAAGGCCTGCGAAAGGAAGTTTGAATCTATGCCAATCAGTTGTGTTTGACAACGGCTTCACTCTGCAATTTAATATTTAAGCCTATGGGTAGGGCGTATACCGCCAATATTGTACAGAGGATTTACTCCCTGAATACTTGGTTTGACTCACTCAATCGGAGGATACGTGAAAATATTGACTTACCCGGCCGTCTCATTCAGATGGTGGCAACGTTCACGAGTGTTTCGACTCCCTGTATTTTAGTTCATGCATGAAATTAAGTTGCTCGTCACTAAAATGTTTGCAAGTTCCTTCCTCTGAACATGCTGTTATACTCTCCATAGAGCTGATACCTCTTTCGGCGGGTAAGATATTCTGTCGGAAGTTTCACCCTACACGAGTATGTAATGTTCTACAACGGCTTGTCGGCCTGCTTTAATATTTAAACCCTGAATTGAGATGCATATTGTAAATACTGTATAGAGAATTTACACCTGGAATATCTGGTTTATGTTTCGCAAACATAGGATATATCAAGCTATTGACTTAGCTGCTCGTAAATCACAGAAGGTGAACCGTTCTCGATCGTGTTGAATTCCGATCATCCAATTTATTCATGAAGTTAATGTGCCGTCACTGAAATTAAGACTAACATCTTTCTCTGATCACGAAGGTATACTCTCGATGAAGATGGTGAGGTTTGCGGAGGGTAAGGCGTTCTGTCAGCCATTTAACCCTACGCGAATATGGAATGTTCTACAACGGTTAGACGGCCAGCTTTAATATTCAATCCACGAATTGAGGTGCCGTCACTAAATTATGTACGGGTATGATCGTCTGAACACGAAGTTATAACCTTGAAGAAATTTCGAGGAAACTTCGGGTTCAGCGAAACAACTTACTCGAGATCGCCACCACTTTCGTTGAGAGTCGCACAGCTACGACAATTGCCGGACCTATCCTGTGATTCCGAAAGTCAAACCGTATAACCTGGGAGCAAATCCGCTGAAGCGTATTGTCAATAGACACCTTAATTCGCGGTATGAATATTAAAGCAGGCCGTCAAGCCGTTGTGGATAATTACTCATTGATGTAGATTCCAACATTTTACAGAAAGCGTTACCTTCCGAGAAGCAAACCCGCTGTATCGAGAGTATAGCTTCGTGTTCAGAGGAAGACTTTGGAATACACTATACTGACGAGCAGATTAATTTCATGTAATACCAGAACGTAACCTGCTTCTTTGGGAGTCGCACTGCTACGCCAATAGCTTCACCTATCCTGTGATTCTGAAAGTCGAACGCGATATTCCGGGAGTAACTGCGCTGCACAGTATTGGCAATAAACACCTTAATTCACGGGATGTACATTGAAGCAGTGCGTCAAGCCGTTTAAGAGCGATACCAATTAGTATAACGTCATTCACTCTATCATATACCTAACGTTCCGAGAAACTAACAAGCTGTATCGAGAGTATAACTTCGTGTTGAGGGACGCAAATTTATACCCAATTTTGTCAGGGGCAACTTAGTTTCATGTATGAATAAGTAGATCGAGGGTTACACTGTACGACAACGTTACCTGCGTGATTGAGTGTCGAACGGCTAAGTCAATAGGTTCACCTGTCACGTGATGCCGAAAGTCAAGGTATGAATTTCAGGAGAACATCCACTGTACAGTATTGGCATCGTACACCCTATTTCATGGTATAAATATTAATGTCCAGCGACAAATCTTTGAAGGACGTAACATATTGAAATGGAGTCAAAGTTTATAGCGAAGACCTCACCTTCCGAGAAGCTAACCTGCTGTATCGAAAGGATAACTTCATGTTAAGAGAAACAAATTAGTATACACTTGAGTGCGGCACAACATAATTTCATGCAAGAATTAGAAAGTAGAGGATCAAACCTTTCGAGAATGTTACCACCATCTATGATAATCGAACAGCTAAGTCAATAGCTTCGCATATCCTCTGCTTCCGAGAGACATACCAGGTATTGCTGGGGTAAATCCGCTCTGTACTATTGGCAACTGACACCTTGATTCATGGCATGAATGTTAATGTAATGAGACAAAGCGTTGGAGAACATTACCAATTCGCATAAAGTCATTCATTTTACCGAATACCTTACCTTCCGTCATGCTAACCCGCCGTATCGAGAGTATAGCAACGTGATTAGGGATACAAATTAGTAAACATGGCAGTGAAGGGCACCTTAATTTCATGTATGAATTAGAAGATTCACATATCATGTGGTTCCGTGAGTAAAACGAGGTATTCCGAGAGTAAGTCCGGTGGAGAGTTTTGGTCATAGACACCTTGCTTCACGGTTTTCATACTAAAATAGAGTGTCAAACCCTTTAAGAACGGTACAAATTGCTTTAAAGTCAGACGCATTACCGAAGACCATACCCTCCAAAAAAATAACAGGCTGAATCGAGAGTGTAAATTCGGTCCACAGAAAGAAATTGGTATTCATTTCAGTGACGGGGTCCTTCATTTCAATATGAATACGAAGATTGAGCTTCAAACCATTCGAGAAAGTTACCGCCTTCTTTGAAATTCGAACGGCTAATTCAATAGCTTCATCAGTCCAGGGATTCGGATAGGAAATCCAGGTATTCCTGGAGCAAATCCGCTGAACAGTACTGCCAATAGACACTCCAATTCACGGTTTGAATAGAAAAGTAAAGCGTCAAACCGTTTGAGACAAACTGTTAAGCATATACCGTTCAGCGAATTTACTCCTGGAATACCCGAATTGCCTCTCGGAATCAAGGGATAAGTGCAGAAATTGACTTAGAAGTGTGCCATTCATGGAAGGTGATAACGTTCTCTAACGGTTTGGCGCTCGATCTTCTTATTCATACACGAAGTTGCGGTGCCCGCCATTAGAATGTTTTGTATTTTGTTTCACAGAATACGGTGTTATAGGCTCAATACAGCAGGTTTGCATCTCTGGAGGTTAGGCCTTCGGGATGGAGTTTCACTCTATACAAATTCGTTTCGTTCTCCCGCGGATTGACTCTCAACTTTAATATTCATAACGTGAATTAAGGTGTCTATTGCCATAACTGTTGATCGTACTTACTGCTGGAATACACGGCGTCAGGATAGTTGAAGCTACTGACTTGTCCGTCCAACTGTCAAAGAAGCTATTCTGTTAGCTGTTAGAGTCTCAAGGTAGGTGGTCACATTCGCAAACCGCTTTTCCCTGGATCATCGAATTCACACATAATACTAATGTAGCCGTAACCAAAATGTATACGAACTTGCATCTCTGAACTCGAAGTTATACACTCGATACAGAGGGTTAGCTTCACGGAAGGTTAGCTCTTCGGTAAAGCGTTAGACTCTATACAAATAGGTATTGCTCTACAACGGTTTGATGCACTGCTTTAATGATCATATCGTGAAGGAAGCTATCGATTGCCAATGCTGTTCAGCGGATTAATCCAGGAATACCTGTCATTACTCTCTGAATCACAGGACAGATGATGATACTGACTTAGACGTCCGACCGTCAATGATGGTGGTGACGTTCTCGAACGGTTTGACCATCGATCTCCTAATTCTTACACGCCATTAAGGTGCCCGTCACTAAAATGTCTACTAAATTTTTTTGCTAAACACGAAGTTATACCCTCGATACAACGGATTATGTTCTCTGAAGGTAAGGTATCTGGTAAATAATATGTCGTTATGCAAATTGGTAACGTTCTGAAACGGTTTTACGTTCTACTTTAATATTTACACCGTAAATTAAGGTGTTCATTGTCAATACCGTTCAGCGGATTTCCTCCTGGAATACCAGGTTTGACTGTACCGAATCACAGGTTAGCTGAATCTATTGACTCAGCCGTTCCACTCTCAAATATGGTGATAACGTTCTCGAATGTTTTTACACTAGATCTTCTAATTCATACAAGTAATTAAGGTGCTCGTCTCCAAAATGTATATTAATTTTTAACCCTGATAGCGAATTTATTCTGTCAGGACAGCGGATCAGGTTCTCGGTAGGAAAGACCATCGGTAAAATCTTTTTATTTTATACCAATTGTACACGTTCTCAAACCGTTTGACACCCTACTTTAGAATTCAAAACGAGAATTAAGGTATCAATTTCCAACACTAATCAGTGGATTTACTCCAGGAATAACCGTTTGTCTCACCGAATCACAGAATAGGTGAAGCTACTGACTAAGCTGTGCGACTCTCAAAGTATCTGATAACGTTATCGAACGGGTTGACACTCGATCTTCTAATTCATACATGGAAAAGATGCTGACCGTCTGCTAAAATGTCTCCTAATTTGCGTCCGTAAGCACTGAGTATGACATTCCCTATAGTGGGTTTGATTCTATGAAGGAATGGTGTCTGGTAAGGTATATGGCGTAATATTAATTGCTATCTTTCTCTAGCGGTTTGACGCTGTACATTAATATTCATATAGTGATTTGAAGTGTTGATTGCGAATGCAGCTCAGCTAATTTTCTCCTGGAATACCCGATTTGCCTCTCGGAATCACAGGATAGTTGCAGCTATGGACTCATTTGTGCCACCTTCAAATGATGTGACAGCGTTCGTTTGACACTCGATCTAGTTATTCATTCATGTTATTAAGGATCCCGCCATTAAAATGTGTACCAATTTGTTTCTCTGAACACGAAGCAATATACACCCTGCTGCCAGTTATGTTCTCGGAAAGTAAGGTAATCTGTGAGAAGCATGACTTTATACGTACCTGTAATGTTCACCGGCGGTTTGGCTCGCTACTTTAATATTCATGCGGTGAATTAATGTTTCTATCGCCAATTCTGCTCAGCGGTTTTATACCTGGAATACCGGGCTTGACGCTCGGAATCACAACTATGGATGAGGCTATTGACTTCGCCGTTAGCGCTCGCAGAAGGTGGTAGCATCCTGGAAACGTTGGACCATCGATGTTCTTATCCATAACGAAATTAAGGATCCGTCACTAAAATGTTTACTAACGCGCATCCCTAAATATGTAGCAATTCTCTCGATTCGGTAGGTTAGCTCCTCGTTCGATATGGCATTCCGTGAAACGTTTGACTTTATAGTAGCGTTCTCATACAGTGTGGCGCTCTATATTAAAATTCTCTAGTCGAATTATGGCGTCTATTGCCAACACTGTACAGCGGATTTACTCCCTGAATATCTGGATTGATACTCGAAATCGCAGGATACGTAACACTATTGACTTAACCGTTCATCTCTCACAGAAGGGGTCAACATTCTCGGCCGGTTGACCCTCGGTCTTTTAATTCATATTCGAAGTTGAGGTACCCGCCACTGAAAGGATGAACAATTTCTGTCTCTAAATACGAAGTTATACTCTCGGTACGGCGCGGTAGTTTCGCGGCAGGTACGACGCTCGGTGAAGAGGTAAACTCTATACCAATAGGTAAAGTTGTACTCTCTACTTTAAAACCCATAGCGTGAAGTAGGCATTTTAATGCCCATACTGTACAGCGAATCTCAAAGACGATGGTAACGGTATCGAAAGGACTTACCCTCGATTTTGCTATTCACACAAAAAGGTAACGCTTTCGTCTGCTAAAACGTCTAATAATTTGTTTCCGTGAGCTTGAAGCAAGACACTCGCTGCAACGGGATAGGTTCGAGAAAGGTAAGGTGTTGGGTAGAAAAAAAGTTCTCCAACGGTTTGACTCTCTACATTACTATTCATACCGCGAAATAAGGTATCTATCGCGCATGCTGACAAGCTGGAATATCTGGTTGGACTTTCGGTATCACAGGAGAGTTGAAGATATTGACGTAGGAGTGCCACTCTCAATGGAGGTGGTTACGATCTCGAACGATTTGACTTTCGATTCTGCTATTGAATCACGGAATCATGGTGTCCCTTCGTTAAAGTATCCACTAATATTTTTCCGTGAACACAAAGCTAGATACTACCTCTGGCGGGTTAGGTTCTCTGAGGGTATCGTATCCGTTAAAAATTTTAAATGCATACAAATCGGTTGCGACCTACAACGGTTTCACAATGTAAATTAAAATTTATTCCGTGAATTAGGGTGTGTAATGCATATGCCGTACAGGGGATTTATTCCCGGAATACGTGGTCTGACTCTCGGTATGGCACGAAAGGTGAAGCTACTGACTTATAAACTCAAATGAGGTGTGAACGTTCTCGATCGGTTTGACAACCCGATCTTCTAATTCATGCATGAAATTAAGGCTTCCGTCACTGAAATGAAGACCAATTTCTTGCTCTAAATACGAACTTGTACTCTCGATGAAGGGGGTGAGGATCACGGAAGGTACGTCCTAGTGTAGAACGTTTGACTCTTTATCATTTGTGAATGTTGTCAAGCGGTTTGAGTCTGTACTTTAACATTAAAGCCGTGGACTAAGGTGTATATTGTCAATAGTCTTCAGCGGATATGCTGCTGGTATACCTAGTGTGACTCTCCGAATCGTAGGACAGGCGAAGTTATTGTGTTATATGTGCCTTTTCACGAAAAAGGTGGTAACGTTCTCGATCAGTTTGACCCTTGATCTTCTAATTCATGCATGAAAATAAGGTGCTCGTCACTATGATGTATAGTAATTTGTTTGACTCTGGGCATGATTGTGGGGGGGCAAGCTGTTGACTTAACTGTGCCATCCTTATAGACGGTGGGCACGTAATTGATTGGTTTGACTCCTGATTTTCTATTTCATATATGAAATTGTGATGCCCATCACTAAAATGTGTACTAATGTCTTCCTCTGAACACGAAGATGTACTCTAGATCCGGCGGGATAGCTTCTCGGAAGGTAAAGCTTTCGGATTGCATCTACACCAGTGGGTACCGTTCTACAAAATGTTGAAGGTCTGCTTTAATAATCATACCGAGAATTAAGGTGTTTCTTGCGAATACGCTTCAGCAGATTTACCCTCGGGTAACAGGTTTGTCTCTCGGTACCACAGGATAGGTGCAGCTGTAGCCTATCCCTTCGAATCTCAGACAAGTTGGCAACATTCTCGAACGGTTTGACCCTGGATCTACAAATTCGTACATGAAATTAAGGTGCCGGCACTAAATTGTATATTAATGTGTTTCTCTAAACACATAGCTATACTCTCGATACGGCGGCTTTGCTTCTCCGACGGAAAAGCATTCTGTCAAACGTTTGACTTTATAGCCATTAATAACGTTCTCACACGGTGTGACGCTCAATGTTAATATTCACTTCGCGAATTAAGATACCAGTTGCCAATGATCTACAGCCAATTTACTCCCGGAATACCGGGCTAGACTCCTGAAATCGCAGGGTATGTGAATCTACTGACTTAGCCGCTTGTCTCTCAAAGGAGGTGTTACCGTTCTCGAACGGTTTGTCACTCGAGCTCTAAATTCACACATGAAGTTAAGGTGCTCTTGGCTAAAATGTATACTAGTTCACACCTCTGAACACGGTGTTATACTCCCGATACAGCGAGGCAGGTTTCGGAGGGTAAGACATTCTGCATGAATTCTGACACCACACCTATATGTATAGTCATACAACGGCTTGACTGCCTGCTTTTAATATTCAACACGTGAATTAAGTTGCCTACTGCCCATGCAGTTCCATGGATTTACTTCCGGAATACCTGGCTTCCTGTGATCGGTGAAGCTATTACCTTAGCGTTCCGAATCCCAGAGAAGGCGGTACCATTCTCTGACGGTTTGTCCCTCGATTTTGATATCTGTACATGAAAATGAGCTCTACGGCAGCAAAAATGACTACTAGTTTGTTTCCGTGACAATAAGTGAGGCACTCGCTACTGCGGATTAGGTACTCTTATGGTACGTTATTCGGGAAGAATACGGACCTTATACAAACAGGTAAATTTCCCCGACGGTTTGACTCCTTACTTCAACATTTATACCGTGAATTATGGTGTATCTTGCAAAATCATTAAGCGGTTTTACTAGCAGAATACCTGGTTTCCCTGTCGGAATAGCAGGATAGGTGAAGCTGTTGAATTATCCGTTCGACTTTGAAAGTAGATGGTATCGTTCTAGAAACGTTTGACTTTCGATAATTCTGTTCATACATGAAATTATGGTGAGCTCCTAAGATATGTCAACTTATATGTTGCCATGAACACTAAGCAATGCACTTACTATAGCGGGTTGGACTATTCGGGAGTTAAGGCCATCGGTAATAAGTTTGATTCTATACGAATAGGTAATGTTCTGCAACGTTTTTAATCTGAACATTAATATTCGAACCGTCAATTAAGTAGTTAATTCCCAATACTGTCCAGCGGATAGACTCCCGGATTTCCTGGTTTGACTCTCCGAAATACAGGATAGGTGAAGCTATTGACTTTGCCGTGCGTCCCTCACAGATGGTGCCAACGTTGTCGAACGTTTTCACCCTCGACCTTCTAATTCATACATGATGTGAAGGAATACGCCACTAAAATCTTTACTAATTTGCTTCCTTGGACACAAAGTTATACTCTCGATACACTGGGTTTGTTTCTCGAAATGCACGACCGTCGGTAAGAGGTTTGACTCTATACCAATACGTAACGTCGGTCAACAGTTTGACTCAGTACTTTGATATTCGCACCTGGAATTGCGATACCTATTGCCAATGCGTTTCAGCGGTTACACTCCCGGCACTGCTGGTTTGACTCCCGGTATCACAAGATAGGTGTCGCAATTGACTTACTTGTACGGCCTCAGGAAAGGAGGCAACGTTCTCGAACCGTTTCAAACTTGATCTTCAAATTCGTGCATGGAATTAATGTGCTCGTCAGTAAATGTATACTGGTTCGTATCTCTAAAGTGGGTGTAATACATACAATACTGCGAGTTAGTTTCTCGGGGGACAGGCATACTGTAATGACATTGCCCATTCACCTGTAGGTAACGATCTACAGCGGCTTGACTGCCTTCTTTAGTTTTCAAACCGTGATTTAATGTGTCTATTTCCCATACCGTTCAGCGGATTTACTTCCGGAATACTTGGACTGCTTCTCCGAATCGCAGGATAAGAGAAGCTATTGTCTTCGCAGTCCGCCTCTCATAGAAGGTGGTAACGTTCTCGAACGATTTGACTCTCGGTCATGATATTTATACACAAACATGTGGTGATCCTGCGCTAATAGGTCTACCAATTTGGATCTGTGCACATTAAGCAGGACACTCCCTACAGCGGGTTAGGTTCCCGGAAGGTATGGTATTCGGTTTAAGGAACGACTTTATGCTCATTGGTAATTTCCTCCATCGGTTTGACTCTCGACATTCATATTCATACCGTGAATTAAGGTGTAAGATGCCAATAGACTCCAGCGGTCTCTTTCCCGGATTTCATGATTTGTCGCTATGTATCACACGATACGTGAAGCAATAGACTTCTCCGTTCGACTGTAAAATGAGGGCGGAAGCGTTCTCGAGCGGTTGGACCATCGATATTTTCATTCATACATCAGGATATCGTGTGCGTCACTGAAACGAATACCAATTGCATCCTCTGATCATTAAGTTATACTGTCGGTGAAGCGGGTGTGGATCGAGGAAAGTACGGCCTTGGGTGGAACGTTTGACTTTATACAAACTGCGTAGCACTCTCAAACGGTTTTACGGCCTACTTTAAAATGAAAACCGTAAGTTACGGCTACTATTGGCAATACCGTTCAACGGATTAATTCCCGGAAACCTACTCTGGCTTTCGGAATCTCAGGATAAGTATAGCAATTAACTTTGCCGTTCGTGTCTCAAAGATGATATAACGTTCCCGAACTGTTTAACTCTCAATCTTCTAATTCATACATGAATGAATGGTGTTATTCACGGAAGTGAATACCAATTTTGCTCTCTGGGCACGAAGGCATAATGTCGATACGACAGGTAAGCTTCTCCGAAGGTAGATCTATCGGTATATCGCTTTACATTACATCAAACGATATCGTTCACAAACGGCATGAAGCTCAATTTTAATATCCAAATCGTGAATTAAGGTGTCTATGGTCAAACTATTGAACGGATTTACTCCCAGAATAGCTGGTCAGTCTCTCGGAATCACGGGATAGTTGGAGATATTGACTTAGCCGCTCGACCATTAATGAAGGCGGAAACATTCTCCAACGATTTGACAATCGATCGTCTGTTTTATACATGAAATTAAGATGACCGTCACTAAAACGCATACAAATTTGCTTTTCTGTGCACGATATTCCACTCTCGCTAGAGCGGATGTTGTTTCTTGGATGGGAAGATATTCAGTGCAAGCTTCAACTACATAGCAAGTGCTAACGTTCTCGAATGGTTTCACTCTCGACATCAATATTTGCACCGGGAATTAAGATGTCCACTGGTAATACTGCACAATGGATTGATTCCCGGAATGGCTGGCATTACCAACGGATATCAAGATATGTGAAACCAATGACTTAGCCACTTGGTTCTTAAAGTAGATGGTATCGTTCTCGAACGCATTGACTCCGGAATTTCCTATTCGTATATGCAATTATGTTGACCGTCTTCTAAAATATCTAGTAATCTGTTTTCTTCAACACTAAGATAGGCAATCCGTAGTTCGGTGTTGGTTCTAGAAAGATAAGTTGTTCGATATAACGTTTGAATCTGTGCAGTTTGAAACGTTGTCGAAAGGATTGACGGTCTACTTTAACATTCAAACCGTGAATTAAGATGCCAATTGCCAATACCATTCAGCGGACTTTCTCTCGGTTCTCCCGTGTTGCCACCCAGAATCACGGGACAGGTGAAGCTACTGGTTAGCTGTTCGAGTCACAAAGAAGGTGGTCACGATCATAAACCGTTTGACACTCGACCTTCCAATTCATACATGAACTTATGGTGACCGTTACTAAAATGGATACTGATTTCATCCTCTGAACACCATGTCATACTCTCGATACGTCGCGTTAGGCTCTTGGAGTGTATGGTTTTCAGTAAAACGTTTGACTTCGTACCAATTGGTAACGCTCTCATGCGAATTGAGGCACTACTTTCATACTCCCACGGTGAACGAAGATGTCGACTGCCTATAGTGTACAGCGTATTGACACCCGGAAATCCTGGTTTAGCTCTCGAAATCACAGGACAGGCGAAGCTATTGACCTTGCCGCTCGACACTCAAAGAGGGTGGGAACGTTCTCCATCAATTTGACCATCGATATTCTAATTCATAAATGAATTTAAGGTGCCGTCACTAAAATCTCTATTAATTTGTTTCGCTGATCACGAAGTTATACCCTTGATAGAGTGGATTATGTTCTCTGAAGGTAAGGCATCATGTAAATTGTATGTCGTTATGCCAATTGGTTTCGTTCTCAAACGGTTTTGCGTTCTACTTTTATATTCATGCCGTAAACTAAGGCGTCTATTGTCAATACCGTTCTGTGGATTTACTCTTGGAATACAAGGCTTGACTCTCCGAATCACAAAAATATGTGCAGCTATTGACTCAGCCGTCCGACTTTCAAAGAAGGTGGTAACGATCTCGAATAGATGGACAGTAAATCTTCTAATTCCTATACCATGTTAATGTGCCCGGCACTAATATGTATACGAATTTGTATCGTTGATCACGAAGATATGCTCACGATACAGCGGGGTAGGTTCTCGGAGGCTAGGTTCTGTGGTGAAACTTTTGACATTATTCCAATAGGTAACGTCCTATGAGGGCTACACCCTGCACTTCAATATTCAAACCTTCAATTAAAGTGTCCATTACCAATAGTGTGCTGCTTACTGTAGACCGTAATACCTGGTTTGGTTATCGGAATTACGGGGTAGGTCAAACTATTGACTTTGCCGTTCGACGCTGGAAGTTGGAGGAAACGTTCGCGAGCGAATTGACACGCGGTCTTTTTAATCATCATGAATTTGATATTCGCATCTGCTAAAATATATACTAATTGGATTCTCTGACCACGAAGTTTTACCCACGGTACAGAGGATTATGTTTTCCGAAAGTAAGGTATCCGGCAAGAAGTATGACCTTATATCAATTGGTAACGTTCTGAAACGGCTTGACGCTCTACTTTGCTATGCAAACTGTGAATCAAGGTATCCATTGCCAATACTCTTCAGCGGATTTACTTCTGAAATACCTGGTTGGACTCTCGCAATTTCAGGATAGGTGAAGCTATTGACTTAGCCAGTCGACTCTCACAGAAGGTGGTAGCGTATCCAAGCGGCATGACTCTCGTCCTTCTTAGTGATATTGAAATTTAGGTGCCGTCACTAAAACTTATACTAATGTGTTTCTCTATCCTCGTAGTTATTCCTTCGATACAGCGGGTTTGCATCTCTGGCGGTAAGACTTTCGGTAAAACGCTTGACCTTGGAGCATCTGGTAACTATCTCAAACGGGGTGTGGCTCTATTTTAAAATGGAAATCATGGCCAATCATGGCAATATCTGTTGCCAATACTGATCAGCTAAATAATTCCCGGAATGCCTGGTTTGACTTTCTGAATCACAGGATATTTGTAGCTATTGACTTAGCCGATCGACTCTCAAAGAACGTGGTATCGTTCGCGAACCGTTTGACACTCGATTATTCTATTCACACATGAAAATAAGGTGTCCGTCTTCTAAAATGTCTACTAATTTGTTTCCGTGCGCACTAAGTATGACACTGGCTGCAGCGGGATAGTTTCTAGGAAGGTAATGTATTCGGTGAATGGAATGGCATTATAACAATTGGTAATATTCTCCGACGGATTGACCTTCTACTGTAATAATCATGCCGCGAATGAAAGTGTCAATTCCCAATGCTATTCAGCGGATTTACACCCGAAATAACTGGCGTGACTCTCGGAATCGCAGGATAGGTGGGGCCATTGACTTAGCCATTCGAATCACAAATAGGGTCGTAACGATCTCGAACTGTATGACGCTCGAGCTTCTAATTCATACATGAAATTATGATGCCTTTCACTAAAATGTATAATAATTTGCATCTCTGAGCACAAAGATGTACTCTCCATACAGCGGGCTTGATTCACGGAAGGTAATGCCTTCCGTAAAAAGCTATTATATACGAATTGGTTATTTCCACGACGGTTACATTTTCTACTATAATATTCATACCGTGAATTAAGGACTCTATTGCCAAAACTTTTCAGCTGATTTACTCCCGGAATACCGGGATTGACCCTCGTAATCGCATCGCGGGTGAAGCTATTGACTTAACCGTTCGTCTCTCACAGAAGGTGACTACGTTCTGAGCGGTTTGACCCTCGACCTTCTTTTTCGTTCATGAAGTTAAGGTGCCCGTCACTGAAATGAATACTAATTTCATCTTGAGAACACGAATTTATACTCTTGAAACGCCGAGTTAGCTTCTCCGATGGTAAGGCCATCGGTAAAGTGATTGACTTTATACCAAGTGGCAACGCTGTACAGCGCTTTCGCGCTCTACTTTCAGATTGAAACCGTGAACTAATGTCTCTATTGCCAATAATCTTCAGCGCACTTGCTCCCGGAATACCTGGTTTGAATCTCCGAATCTCTGGATAGGCGATTCATTTGACCTAGCTGTTCGACTATCAAAGACGGTGGTAAAGTTCTTTAACGGTTTAACCACCGATATTCTAATTCATACTCGTATTTAAGGTACCGTCACAAAAGTGGGTACTAATGTGTTTTATTAAACACGAAGATGTACTCTCGATATGGCGGACTAGCTTCGCGGACGGTAAGGCTTTCGGTAAGACGCTTGACTTTGTACAAACTGGAATCGTCCTCAAACGGGGTGACACTGCATTTTAAATTTAAACCATGGAGTAAGGTGTCTGTTGCTAATACTGATCGGCGGATTTACAACCGGAATGCCTGGTTGGAATCTCGGTCTCTCGAGGTAGGTGAAGCTATACTCTTGCACGTTCGTCTCTCACAGAAGGTGGTAACGTTCTAGAACGGTTTGACAAGCAAGCATCTAATTCATTCCTGAAATTAAGGTGTCCGTTATTAAAATGTATAGTAATTCGTTTGATTCTTGGCATCACAGGATGGGTCAAGCTGTTGGCTTAACAGTGCGACTCCCACAGATGGTGTGATCGTTCTCGTAAAATTTGGCACTATATCCTCCTATTCATACATGAAATTAAGGTCGCAGTCTGCGAAAATATCTACCTACTCGTTCCTGTGAAGTCAAAGCAAGGCAATCGCTAGGGCAGCTTGCGTTCTCGAAATGTAAGGTATAGGTTAAGAAGAATGACTTATTACCAATTCGTAGCGATCTCCGACGGTTTGACACTCAACCTCAATATGTATGCCGTGGATTACGGTATCTATTGCCAATATTGTTCAACGCACTTGCGCCTAGGCTCTCGCAATCACAGGATAGGTGAAGCTATCGACTTAGATGTGGGGCTTTCATGGACGGTGGAATAGTTCTGCAACGGTTTGACTTTCGACTTTGATATTCATACATGAATCAATCCTGTGCGTCTGCTAAGAAGTCTACAAATTGGTTTCCGTGGACACTAAGCATGATACTCGATACAGCGGGTTGGTTATAGGAATGTAAGATATTCGATAAATAGTATGACTTTGCAAAAATTGATTATGTTCTCCAATGTGTTGACTCTCTAATTTGATATTTAAATTGTGAGTTAAGGTGTCTGTTGCCATCAGTGTTCAGCGGATTGCACAGAAGGTGGCAACATTCTCGAGCGGTTTGACACCCGATCTTCTTATTCACACATGAAATTATGGTGCCCGTCTCAAACAGGAAGACTAATTTCTTTCTCTGAGCATGAAGTTATACTTACGCCCCAACAGGTTAGCTACTGAGAAGTTAAGGCCATCGGTAATACGTGCGACATTATAGAAATTGGTATCGTCCAGAATCGGTGTGGCGCTGTATTTCAATATTCAAACCCTGAATTAAGGTGTTTATTGCCAATACTGTTCAGCGCATTTACTCCAGGGATACCTGCTGCTATTGTCGGAGACACTGGACATATGAAGCCATTGACTTAGACTTTCGAATCTCATAGAACGTTGTAACGGTCTCATTCGCTTTGAACCGCGACATTCTGACTCACACATGAATATATGGTGCGCGTCACAGAAATGCATACTAATTTGAATCTCTGATCACGAATTTATACTGTCGAAACTACTGAATAGGCTCACGCAGCGTGAATTCTTATGTAAGACGTTTGATTTTATACCATCTGGTAATGTTTTCAATCGGTTTCACACTATACATTAATATTCCATCCGCAAATGAAGATCCCTTGCCAATAGTACACAGCGGATGTACTACTGATATACCGTGTGTGACTCTCGGAATCACAAGTACAGGGGAAACCATTTACTAAGGTGTTCGATTATGAACTAAGGCGGTAGCGTTCTCGAACGACTTGACCGTCGATCTTCTAATTCAGACATGAAATTAAGGATCGCGCCTCTGGAATGTCAACTTATATGTTTCCATGAACTTTAAGCTAGGCATTCCCTAGAGCGGGATGAACAACTCGGAATGAATTGTCTTCGGTAAAACGTTTGACTTTGTAGCAATTGTTAACGCTCTCAAACGATTTGACGCATTACTTTAATACTGAAACCGTGAAATAAGTTGTCTATTGGCAATACAGTCCAGCGTACATACTAGCGTAGTACCAGGGTTGACGCTCCGATTCTCAGGGTAGGTGAAGCTATTGACTTATCATTCCGACCCTCACGGAGGGTGGTGACGATTTCGAAAGGTTTCACCATCGATATTCTAATTCATACACGAATTTAAGATGCCGTCACTAAAATGTATACTAATGTGGTTCCCTAAACACGGAGCAATACTCTCGACATGGCGGTTTAGCACCTCGATGGTGAGGCACTCGGTAAGTCGTATGACTTTCTAGCAATTTGTTACGTCCTCACACGGTGTGACACTCTATTTTAATATTCATTTCGCGAATGTAGGCATCCATTGGCAATAATCTCCAGCGAATTTACTCTCAGATTATCATGTTAGACTCCCGGAAACATAGGGTGGTTGGAGCTATTGACTCATCCGTTCCATTCTCCCAGTGGGCGGTAAAGTTCCCGAACAATTTAGTGATAAATCTTCTAATTGATACATAAAGTAAAGGTGCCATTCACTGAAATGAATACTAATATCGTTCTCTGAACGCGACATTATGCTATCGAAGCGACAGGTTAGCTCCTCCGAGGTGACTATCGGTAAAGCGGTTGACACTTTACTAATAGGTAACTGTCTACAACGGGTTGACGGATTGCATTAATATTCGTACCGTGTCTATTGCCAGTACTCCTCAGCGTATCTGCGCCCGAAATACCTAGTTTGACTCTTTGAATCGCAGTACGTGTGAAGCTATTGATTTGGCCGTTCGGCTCTCAACGAAGGTGGTCAGGATCCCGATATGTTTGGCTCTCGACCTTCTGGATATTAAGGAACCCGTCGCTGAAATGCATACCGCGTGGCTTCTCTGAACACGAAGTTATACTCTCTATACTGTGTGTTATCTTCTCGGAAGGTGAGGCCATGGGCAAAAAGATTGATTGTTAACCAATTCCTAACGGTCTACGAAGGTTTGCATCGTGGCATTATGATTTATAACGTTATATAGAGTGTATGATGTCAATAATGCACAGCAGATTGACTCTCGGATTATGTGGTTTTCCTCTCGGTATCACAGGGTTGGTGAAGCTGTTGACATAGTAGTACGACTCTGAAAGAAGGAGGTAACGTTCTCGGACAGTTTGACTATCGATATTCTAATTCATGCTTGAATCTAGGGTACCGTCACTAAATTGTATACCAATGTGTTTCCCTAAACACGTAGCTATACTCTCGATACGGCGGGTTAGCTCCTCGAACGGTAGGGCATTCGGTAAAGCATTTCACTTTATAGCAATTAGTAACGTTCTCACATAGTGTGACACTCCATTTTATTATTCACATCGCGAATTAAGGTATCTATTGCCAATAATGTTCAGCGGATTTACTCCAGGTATACCTGGTTTGACTCTCCGAACCACTGGCTGTGTGAAGCTATGGTCTTATCCGTTCGACTCTCAAGGGATGAGGGATCTTTTTACGACGATATAACTATCCATCGTTCCATTCATACATGAAAATAAGGCGTCCATGTGTTAAAATGTCTAGTAATATGTTTCCGAGAGCACTATGCAAGACACTCGCTGCAATGGGTTTTATTCACGGAAAGAAAGATATTCGGTGAAAAAAATGACCATAGACAAATTTGTAATATACGTCGACGGTTTCACTCTAAAGTTTGATGTTCATACCGTGAGTTAAGGTGTCCCTTTCCGATACTGCGTTGGGAATTTATTTTCGGATTTCCTGATTTGACTCTCGGAATCAAGGGTAGGTGTAACAATAGATATAGCCGTACGACTCTCAAAGCGGGTGATTACGTTCTCGAACGGTTTGACACTCCATCTTAGTATTAATAAAGAAGTTAAGTACCCCGTCTCTAAAACGTTTACTAGTTTGTTCCTCTGAACACGAAGTTACACTCTCGATGAAGCAGGTGTGTTTGGCGGGAGGTACAGTCTTGGGTAAGACGTTTGACTTTATAACAAAATGTAACGTTCAGAAACGGCTTGACGCACAATTTTAATATTCCAACCCTGAATTGAAGTGTCTGTTGCCAACAGTCCTCAGCGGATTTACTCCAGGAAAGCCTGGTTTGACACTCCGAATCACTGGATAGGTGAAGCTATTGACTTAGAAGTTCGTCTCTCACTGATGGTGGCATCGTTCTCGAGCGGTTTGACACTCCATCTCCTAATTCATGCATGAAATTATGGTCTTCGGCACTAAATTGTATACCAATTGTTTCCCTAAGCGCGAAGCTATAATCTCGATACGTCGGACTAGCTGCTCGGACTGTAAGACCTTCGATAAAACGTTTGTCTTTATAGCAACTGGAATCATTCTCAAACGGGGTGACAATCTACATTGCCATTCAAACGGTGAATTAAGGTGTCTATTGGCAACACCCTTCCATGATGTTGCCGCGCTTTTTGAGAGTCGAACGACCGAGTCAATAGCTTCACGTAGAGTTGTGATTCCGGGAGTCAAGCCTGGTGTTCCAGGAGTAAAACTGCTGGACAGCATTGGCAATAGACACTATAATTCTCAGTATGAACATTAACGTAGAGCGTCAAACCGTTTGAGAACGTTTCCAAATCCTACAGAGTCAAACATTTTACAGATAGCATTACCGCCCGTGAGGTTGACCCGCCGTATTGGGAGCGTAAAGCACCTCAATTTCATGCATTAATTGAGAGATACTGGGTCGATCCGCTCGAGAACGATGGCACCTTTTGTGTGGTTCGAATATCTATGTCAATAGAATTGAATATTAAGGCAGAGCGTCAAACAGTTTGAGAGAGGTACAAATTGGTCTAAAGTCTAATGTTTTACCGAAGCTGCTAATTTCCGCGAACCTCAGCTGCCTCACCGAGAATATAATGCCGCGTTCAGAGAAAGAATTTAATATTCATTTCAGTGAACGGCACCGGATTAATATTTATGAAGTAGAACATCGTGAGTCAAATCGTTTGATGACGTTTCCACCTACTTGGATGGTTGAACGGCAATGTCACCAGCTTCACATATCCTGAGGTACCGAATATCAATCCTGATATGCCGGGAGTAAATGCGCTGCACAGAATTGACAACAGACACCATAATTCACTCTTTGAATATTATATTATAGCGATCAACCGTTTGAGAACGTTACAAATTCCTATAAAGTCACACGCCTAACCGAAGAACTTAACCTCCGAAAAACTAACCCGCTGTATCGGCAATATAACATCGTGTTGAGTGGCACGAATTAGAGTACGATGTAGCGACGAGCACATTAATTGCATGCATGAATTATAATATCGCGGTTCAGACCGTTGGAGAACCTTACCACCTTCTGTGTGAGAAGAACGGCTACGTCAATAGTCTCACCTATCCCGAGATTCGGAGAGTTAATCCAGATATTCCTGAAGTAAATCCGCAGGACAGTATTGGTATTAGACGCCTTAATTTACGGTGTTAATATTAAAGTATAGCGCCAAACCGTTATAGAACGTTATCTATTCGTATAGATTCAAACTCTTACCGAGGGCCTTACCTTCCGAAAAGCAAATCCACTGTATCGACAGTATATCTCCGTGTTCGGAGAAGCAAGATAGTATGCACTTAAGTCATGCGCACCATAATTTCATGTACGAATTAAGAAATTGAGGGTCAAAACTGTCGAGGGCAATCCTATCTTCTTTGGTAGTCAAACGGATAAGTTTGCAGCTTGATTTATCCTATCATTCCAATATTCAAACAATGTATTCCGGTAGTCAATCCTCTGTACACTATAGGCAGTGCATACCTTAATTCACGGATTGAATATTAAAGTTCACAGTCCAAGCTTTGTAGGACCTTACCTCCTGGTCTAAAATTTTAAATGTCTAAGGTTTTAGTGAAGGCCCTACCGCCCAGGAACCTAACCAGCCCCATCGAGCGTATAACCGCGTGTTGAGAGAAGGAAATTAGTCTTCATTTCAGTGACGGGCACCTTAACTTCATGCAAAAATAAGAAGATGTAGGGTAAAACATAACGGGAACGTCATCACCTTCTCTGAATGTCGAACGGCAAAGTCAAATGCTTCACATGTATGAATTACTGGATCGAGGCTCAAATCGTTCCAGAACGGTACCACCAGCCGTGAGAGTCGGGCGTCTCAGTCAGTAGATTCACTTACCGTGTGATTCCGAATGTCAAACCAGATATCCCGGCGGTAAATGCGCTGTACAGTATTGGCAATAGATACCTTAATTCGCGGATTGTCAATTAAATTCGATCGTCAGACTGTGTGAGATCGTCACATTTGCTAAAAAGTCAAACGTTTTATCGAATCCCTAACCTAACCAGCCGTATCGTGAGTATATCTTCGTGTCCAGAGAAATAAATTAGTATACATTTTACTGATGTCCACCACATGTCCAGGTATGAATTCGTAGATCAAATGTCAAATTTTTCGAGATCGTTACCAGCTACTTTAATGTGGAACGGCTGGGTCAACAGCTTCATCAGTAGTTATGTTTCCGACAGTCAAGCCTACTATTCCGGGAGTAAATCCGTTGAAGAGTTTTGGCAATTCACACCTTAATTCATGGTTTTAATATTAAAGCGGAACGTTAAACCGTTGTAGAACGTTAGCTACTGGTATAGAGTCAAACATTTTACCGATAGCCCCACCTTCGGAGAAGCTAACCTGCCATATCTAGAGTATAGCATAGCGATCAGTGCAAGAAATTAGTAACCATTTCAGTGACGGGCACCTTTACTTCATGTATGAATTAGAAGATCGTAGTTCAATCCGTACGAGAACTTTACCACCCCGTTTTAGAGCCGAACGTATGAGTCAATAACTCCACATATACCTGTGATTCTGAGAGTACAACCAGGTATTCCGAAAGTAAATCCGCTGATCATTATTGGCTACAGACTATTTACTCCATGGTTTGCATTTTAAAATAGAGCATCACCCCGTGTGGGATCGTTACCAGTTAGTACAATGTCAAGCATTTTACAAAAAGCCTTGCCGCCCGAGAAACAAACCCGCCTCATCGAAGGTGTGACTTCGAGGATATAGAATCAAATTAGTATAAATTATATTCTCGAAAGCTTTTTCACTAGATTTTATAATTCATACATGAAATTAGGTGCCGTCACTAAAATGTCTACTCATATATTTTCATGAACGTTGAGCAAGGCACCCCTTGCAGAGTGTTGTTCTTCTCGGAAGGTAAGGCCTTCGGTAAGAAGTATGATTCTATGCGAATAGTTGAAGTCATACAATGGTTTAACTGTGTGCTTTAATATTCAAACCCTGGATGAAGGTGTCTATTGCCAATACTGTTCAGCGGACTTACTCCAGGAATTGCATGCTTGATTCCCGGAATCACGAATATAGGTGAAGCTGTTGACTTAGCCGTTCGTCTCACACGGGAGGTGGTAGCGTCCTCGTACGGTTTGACCCCTGGTCTTCGTACTCATATTGAAATTATGGTCCCCATCACTAAAATGGTTCTTATGCGTTTCCCTGAACACATAACTATACGCTTTATACGGCGGGATGGCTTCTCGGACGGTAAGGCAAACCGGTAAAACGTTTGACTTCATAGAAATGAGTATCGTTCTCAAACGGCTGGACGCTCTATTTTAATATTCAAACCGTGAATGAAGGCATCTATAACCAATGCTGTTCTGCGGATTAACGTGAGCAACACCTGGTTTGACTCTTGGAATCGGAGGATCGGCGAAGCTATTGACTAGCCGCTCGTCTCTCACTGATGGTGGCAACGATCTCGAACGGCCTGACGTTCGATCTACTCATTCGTACATGATGTTACGGTGCTCATCACTGAAAGGAAGACGAATTTCTTTCTCTGAACACGATGTTATTCTCACGATGTGGCGCGTTAGGTTCCCGGAAGGTATGGTCTTCCGCAAGGCATTTGACCTTTGATCGAATGTCAACAAGGTGGTCACCTTCCCGCACAGTTTGACACTCGACCTTCTAATTCATTCATGATGTAAAGGTGCACGGCAGTAAAGTAGTTATTAATGGGCTTTTCTGTACATGAAATTATACACACCATACGGCGGGTTATCTTCCCGGAGTGTAATGTGTTTGGCGAAACGTTTCACTCTGAAGCAATACGCAACGTTCTACAACATTTTGACTCTGTACTTTAATATTCATACCGTGAATTGAGGTACCGATTGCTGATACTGTTCAGCTCATTTACTCCCGGAATACCTGGTTTGATTCTAGGAATCACAAGATGGGTGAAGCTATTTACTCAGTCGTTCGACAATTAAAGAACGGGAAGACGTTCTCCATCGATTCGGCACTCGATCTTCTGTTTTATACACGAAATTAAGGCGACCGCTACTAAAGTGCACACAAATTTGTTCCTCTGAGTACGATATTATACTCTCGCTGCAGCGGATGTTGTTTCTCAGAAGGAATGATCTTCTGTGTAAGTTTCGACTACATAGCAAGTGCAATCGTTCTCGAAGGGATTCACTCTCGACATGAATATTTGTACCGTGAATTAAGATGTCCGTTGGTAATAATGCATGAAGGATTGATTCCCGGATTGACTGGTATGACCAACGGATAACAAGATACGTGAAACCATTAACTTAGCCGCTCGGTTTTTAAAGAAGATGTTATCGTTCTCGATCGCATTGACTCCGGATTTTCCTATTCATACATGCAATTATTTTAACCGTTTGCTAAAATATCTAGTAATCTGTTTTCTTCAACACTAAGATAGACAATCGCTAGTTGGGTGTTGCTTCAAGGAAGATAAGTTACTCGATAAAACGTTTGAATTTGTACCAGTCGGAAACGTTCCCGAATGTATTGACTATCTGCTTCAATATTCAAACCGTGAATTAAGTTGTCAATTGCCAATGCTATTCAGCAGACTTATTCTCGGATTACGTGGTTTGCCTCTCGGAATCACAGGATACGTGAAACGATTTTCATAGTAGTGCGGCTCTAGAAGAAGGAGTAAACTTTCTCCGACGGTCTCACCATCAATCTTTCAATTGATACATGAAATTAATGTGTGCGTGTGTTAAAATGTCTTCAAATTTCTTTTTGTGAACACGATGTTATACACAAGATGCAGCAGGTTATGTTCTCGGAAGGTAAGGTATCCGGGAAGGACTATGACCTTATACCAATAGGTAATGCTCTCAAACGTTGCGACGTTCTACTTGCACACACAAACTGCGAATTAAGGTATCCATTGCCATTACTGTACAGCGGATTTACTCCAGATATACCTGGTGTGACTCTCGGAAGCACAAAAATAGGGGAAGCTATTTTCTTAGATATGCGTCTCTGAATGAAGGTGGTAACGTTCTGGAACGGTTGTCCTTCCGATCTTCTCATTCATATAAGAAAATAAGGGGTGCTTCTGCTATAATGTCTACTAATTTGTTTCCATCAGCACTCTGCATGACACTCGCTACAGCGGGATATGATCCAGGAATGTAATGTTTTCGGTAAAAAGAAGGACTTTATGTCAAATAATAATGCTCTCCGGCGTATAGAATCTCCACCTTAATATTCATATCGTGATTTAAGGTGTTTATTGCCAGTACTGCTCAGCGGATTAACTCAAGGAAAACCTGGTTTGATAACCGGAATTACAGGATAGTTGAAGCCACTGACATCGCAGTTCCACTCTCGAAGAAGGTGCTAACGTTCTCGGATAGTTTGACCGTGGATTTCTTTATTCATACATGGTATTACAGAGTCCGTCGGCTAAAATGTCTGATAATTTGTTTCCGTGAGTACTAAGCATGTTTCTCCCAACAGCGGGTTGGGCTTCTTGGAAGGTCAGGTCTTCGGTAAAAAGATTGAGTCCATGCGAATAGGTAACGCTCTCAAACCGATTGTCGCCTTACATTACGATTAAATCCGTGAGTTAAGATGTCTGTGGCCATTAATGGCCTGCGTATTTTCGCCCGGAATACCTGGTTTGACTCTCGGAACCATAGGATTGGTGAACGTATTATTTAAGCGGTTCGATTCAGAAACAAGGTGGTAGAGTTCTCGAACGGATTGACCATCGGTGCCCTAATTCATAAATGAAATTAAGGTGCGCGCCTCTAACATGCCAACTTATATGTTTCTATGAACACTAATCAAGGCACTCGCTACAGCTGGCTGGACTAATCGATAGGTAAGGGATTCGGGAGAATGTCTGATTCTATACGAATAGGTAACGTTCTACAACGGCTTTGCGCACTGCTTTAATATTCGAACCGTGCACTAAGGTGCATTTGCCAACTCTGTTCTGTGGATTTGCTCCAGGAACACCTGGACCGACTCTCGAAATCACAGGATACATGAATCTACTGACTCAGTTGTGCGACTCTAAAGAAAGGTGGCAATGTTCTCGAACTGTTTGACTTTCGATTCTGCTACTCGTACAAGAAAATTAGGTGTCCGTCTGGTAAAATAACTACAAATATTTTTCCGTGAACACTAAGCAAGGCACTACATACGGCGAGTTAGGTATCGGAGGGTATGGTATCCGGTAAAAAGTTTAACTGCATGCTAACAGCTATCGCTCTACAACGGTTTCACTCTGTACTTTAATATTTATTCCATGAATTGGAGCATTAATGCCGATGTTATACAGGGGATTTTTTCCAGCAATACCTGGTCTGGCTCTACAAATAACAGGATGGGTGAAGCTCTGGAATTAGACATTCGTTTTTAGCAGAAGGTGTTAACGGTCTCCAACGGTTTGACCTTCGAGCTTCTTATGCATACATGAAATTATTGCCCCAGTCACTAAAATGTATACTATTTCGCACCCCTGAACAGGCTGTTACGCTCTCCATAAAGCGGTCCAATTTTCGGAGGGTAATTCATTCTGTAACATGACCCTACACGTGTAGGTAATGTTCTGCAACGGCTTCACAGCCTGCTTTAATACTCAAGCCGTGAATTATGGTGTCAGTTGCCAATACTCTACAGAGGATTTTCTTTCGGATTACCTGGTTTGACACTCCGAATCACACGTGAGGTGAAGCTACTTATATATATGTTCGTACTTCACAGTAGGTGCTAACATTCTCGAACGGTCTGACCTTCGATCTTCTACTTCATACACAAAGATACGATGGCCATCACCGAAATGAATAATAATTTCGTTCTCCGAACACGAAGTCATACTCTCGCAACAGCGGGATAACTTCTCCGAAGGTAAGGTTCTCGGTAAAGAGATTATGCTTATACAAATTGGCAACGGTCTAAATCGCATTCACGGTGTCCTTTAATATTCAAACCGTAAAGATAGGTGTCTATTGCCAATATTGTGCAGCGCATTTACCCCCGGAATACCTGGATCGAAGTTCGGAATCACATGTTCGGTGAAGCTATTGTCTTAGCCGTTCGTCTCTCACAGAGGTTGGAAACGTTATCGAACGGCTGGAGAGTGGAACTTATATTTACGCATGAAATTAAGGTGCTCTTCACTAAAATGGAGACTAACTTCTTTCCCTGAACACGTACGCGGTGTTATACTCTCGGTACAGCCAATCAGATTTTCGGAGGTAAGGGAATTCTGTATGTAGTTTGACCGTACACCTATTGGCAATGTTCTACAGCAGAATGTCGGCCTGCTTTAATACTCAATCCGTGAATGAAGGTGTCTGTTACTAACACTGTTCAGCGCATTTACTCCTGGAATATCTGGTTTGGCTTTCGGAATCACTGGATATGTGAAGCTATTGCCGTAGCTGTACGAATATCATAGATGGTGGTTACGGTCACGAACTGTTTTACACTCGACATTCTAATTCATACACGAAATTTAGATGCCGTCACCACAATGTATACTAATGTGTTTCTCTAAACACGAAGTTATACTCCCGATACGGCGGGCTAGCTTCTCGAAATGTAAGGCATTCGGTAAAAGGAATGACTTCATACGAATTGGTAACGTTCTGCAACAGTTTCACTCACTACGTTAATATTCATGCCTTGAGATATAGTGTCATTTGCCAATACTCATCGGCGGATATCCTCCCGGATTACCTGATTTGACTCTCAGAATCACAGGATAGGCGAGGCTATAGACTCAGGCGTTCAACTCTGAATGAAGGTGGAATCGTACTCGAATAGCTTGACATTCGATCTTCTAATTCATACATGAAATTATGGTGACCGACACCAAAATGTAAATTAATTTGATCCTCTGAACACAATATTATACTTCCGATGCTGCGGGCTACGTTCTGGACGGCTAAGGTCTTCGGTAAAAGTTTGACTTTATACGAATAGTTGACGTTCTAAATCTGTACACGCTCTACTTTAATATTCATCCCGTGAACTACGGTGTCCATTGCCAACAGTGTACAGCGCATATACACCAGCTATACCTGGCATGACACTCGGAATAACAGGATTGGTGAAGGTAGTGGGTAAGCGGTTCATCTCCCGCGGAAGGTGGCAACGTTCGCGAGCGGTCTGACTCTCAATTTGAATATTCAAACCGTGTATTGAAGTGTCTGTTGCCAAGACTCCTAAGCCGATTTACACCAGGTACACCTGGTTTCACAATATGAATCACTCGATAGGTGAAGCTATTGACTTAGAAGATCGTCTCTCACAGATGGTGGCAACATTCGCGAACTGTTTGATCCCCGATCGTCCAATTTATACATGAAGTCTAGGTGCCAGTCAATGAAACGAATACTAATTTCGATCTCTGAACACGGAGTTATACTCTCGATACAGCGGATTAGATTTTTGGGCGGTAATGTCTTTGTTCAAACTTTTGACTTTATAGCAATTCGAAACGTTCTCAAATGGTTTGACGTTCTATATTTAATATCCATACGATGAATTAACGCGCCAGATGATAATACTGCACTGAGGATTGCCTCCGGAATACCTGGTTTGACTGTCGGAATATCAGGATCGGTGAAGGTACTGACTTAGCTGTGCGACTCTCAAAAGTTGATAACGTTCCTGAACGGATTGACTCGCTATCTCATTATTCATCCATGAGATTGAGGTGCGCGTACTAAAATGAATACAAATTTCCTTATTTAAACACGAAGTTATACCCTCGATACACCGGGTTTGTTTCTCAGAAGGTAAGGCCCTGCGAGAAAGATTCACACTACATCAATACGTAACGTTCTACAAAGATTTGACGCTCTGCTTTAATATTCATACCGTGAATGAACGTCTGCATTGGTAATACTGCACTGCTGAGTGACATCCGGTACATATGGCCAGACCATCGGAACCGCATGATAGTTGTAGATACTGACTAAGACTCTCGATCCTCAAAGAAGGTGGTAACGTTCTCGAAAGTATTGACATTTGAGCATAAAATTCATACGTGAACTAAGGTTCCCGTCATTAAAATGTATTCTAATATGTTTTTCCGAACACGATGTTATACCCTCGATACAGCGGGTTTAGTTCGCCGATGGTAGGGTGCCCGGAAAGAAGTTTATCGTCATACCAATTGGTAAAGTTCTCCTACGGTTTGGGGCTCTACTTAAATATTCATACAGCGAATTATGGTGTCAATTGCCAATACTGATCAGTGGATTTACTTCAGGGATACCTGGTTTGACTGGCCGAATCGCAGCATAGGTGGAACTATTGTCTCAGTCATTCGACTCTCAGCGAACGTGGTAAAACTCTGGTTCGTTTTGAACTCCGATCTTCTAATTGATGCAAGAAATTATGGTGCCGGTCTCTAAAATGTATACTCATGTATTTCTCTGGACACGACGATATTCGTTTCCGATTAGTATCGCACTCCAGCCGCTTGACGCTCTACATACGTATTCAAACCGTGAAATATAGAGTCATTTGCCAATAATATTCAGCGGATTGACTCCCGGAATACATGGCGCGGCTATCGGAAATACAGGATAGGTGAAGCCACTAACATTTCCATTCGACTCTCATGGAAAATGAGACCATCCTCGAACCGTATGACAGTCGATGATTTTGTTCATACACGAAAATAACGAGCGCTTCTGCTATAACGTCTAATAATTTGCTTCCGAGAACAATAAGTAAGGCACTGTCTACAGCGGGTTAGGTGTACTGAATGTATGGTATTCGGTGAGACGAATTACTTTATACCAGTAGGTAACGTTCTGCGTCGGCTTGGAGTTATGAGTTAATATACAAACCTACCATTAGGGTGTCCATTCCCAATCATGTCCAGCGGATTTTCTCCCGGATTACCTGGTTCGAAGCTAGTAATCGTAGGCTAGGTGAAGCTATTGACTTAGTTGTGCGAATCAAACAGAAAGCTGTATCGTCCTGGAATAGCAAGCATATCGATCTTCTTATTCATACATGAAAAGACGTTGCCCGTCACGATACAGAATATGAGGCTGCGTGATTGAACACGAATTTAGTCCATCGACACAGCAGATTAGGGTATCGGAAGGTAAGGTCCTCTGTAAAAAGTTTGACGATATGCCAATGTGTAACGTTCGACAAAGATTTGAGAATCCACTTTAACATTCGTATCGTGAATTATCGCGGCTATTGGTAGTACTGTTCTGTGGATTCACTCCGGGAGTACGTGATCTGACTCTCGGATCGGCAGGATATGAGTACCTACTGATTTAGCAATTGGACTATAGTAGGAGGTGGTAACGTTCTCGCACCATTTGACCCTCGATCATCCTATTCATACATGCAAATATGGTGTCTGTGTACCATAATGTCTATTAATTTATTCCGGTGAACACTAATCTAGCCAATCGCAACAGCGGGATGATACTTCGGAAGGTAAGTCCTGCGGTAAAAAGTTCGACTCTATGCCAAATTGTTATGTTCTACAACGGTTTCACTCTGCACTTTAATATTTATACCTGGAGGTATGGCCTATAACGCCATTACTGTGCAGCGGATTTGCGCCCAGAGTACCTGGTTTGACTTTCGTAATCACAGTATAGGTGATGCTATGGACATATCTAATCGCCTATCACAGAAGATGGTACCTCTCTCAAACTGTTTGACACTTGATCTCCTAATTCGCGCAAAAACATAAGGCGCCGTCACTAAATTGTATTCTAACGAGTTTCCCGTAACACCTATCTATACTCTCGATACGGCGCTTTAGCTTGTTGTACGGTAAGGCACTCTATAAAACCTTTGACTTTATAGCAGTTAGTAACTTTCTTGCATGGTGTGACGATCTACTTTAACATTCACTCCGCGAATTATGGTATCTATTGCCAACACCCTTCAGGGGATTTACCCTCGGACTACCTGGTTTGACACTCGGCATCACAGGATAGGTGGAGCTATTGAATTGTTAGTTCGAATCTCAAAGTGGGTGGTTCTCAAACGGTTTGACGCTCTACGTTAATATTCAAGCCGTAAATGCAGGTGTTTATTACTAATACTCTTAAACGGATTTACTTCCGGCTTACCTGGTTTGACACTCTGAATCGCAAGGTAGGTGGAGCTACTTATTTATCGGTTCGTATTTCACAGAAGGCGCTAACAATCTCGAACGGTCTGACCTTCGATCTTCTACTCCATACGGAAATATATGGTGGCCATCCCTGAAATGAATACCAATTTCGTTCACTGAGCACGAAGTCATACTCTGCAAGCGGCAGGTTAGCTTCTCTGAATATAAGTCTATCGGTAAAGTGTCTGACTTAATACAAATTGGCAACTCTCTGAAACAGTTTGGCGATCCACTATAATATTCAAACCGATAATTATGGTGTCTATTGACCATACTGTTGAGCGGTCTTGCTTTCGGAATACCCGGATTGCCTCACAGAATCACAGGGTAGGCGAAGCCATTGACGTAACCGGTCGTCTCACCGAGAAGGTGGTAACGATCTCAAACGCTATGACGTTCGGTATTGTAATTCATACATGATTTAATGTGCCGTCATTAAGTTGTATATGTATGTGTTTCTCTAAACACCATGCTATAATCCCGATGCAGCGGGTTAGCGTCTCCGAAGGTAAGGTTATCGGTTATGTCATTGACTTCATAGCAAATGGCAATGCTGTCAAATATATTGACGCCCAAATTTAATATTCAAACCGTGAATTATGGAGACTATTGCCAATAATGTTCAGCGGATTTACACCTGGAATACCAGGTTTGACTCTCGGCATCGCAGCATGGGTGATGCTATTGACATAGCCGTTCATCTCTCACAGAATGTGGCGCCTTTCACGTACGGTGTGACCCCCGATTTCTTATTGATACTGAAAGTTAAGGTGCCCGTCACTGAAATGGACTCCAGTTGCTTTCTCTGTACCCGAAGTTATACTCCCGATCCATAGTGTTAATATTTCGAAGGGTATGATATTCTGTAAATCGTTTGACTTTATTCTCATCGGCAATGTTTTCCGACGGTTTGACTGTATACAATAATATTCATACCGCGAATTAAGGTGTCTATTGCAAATACTGACCAGCGGATATACACCCGGAGTGACTGGTTTGACTCTCGGTATCACAGGACAGTTGATGGCATCGACGACGCTGTGCAACTCTCAAAGGAGGTGGTTACGTTCTCGAACGGTTTGACTTTCGATTCTGCTGCGCATAAACGGAAGCAATGTGTCCCTCTGTTAAAATATCTACTAAAATGTTTCCGTGATTACTATGCAAGGCATTACCTAATGCGGATTAGGTTCTCGGAGGGTAAGGTATGCGGTAAAAAGTTTAACTGCATACTAATATGTAACGTTCTGGAACCGTTTGACTGTGTACATCAATATTTGTTCCGTGAATTAGGGTGTCTAATGCTCTCTAATTCCCGCTATTCCCGGAATACCTGGTTTGACTCTCGGAATCAGTGGATAGGTGATGCTATTTTCTACGAAGTGCGACTCCCTAAGAAGCTGGTAACGTTCTCTCACGATTTGACCTCGATATTCCTATGTATGCATGAAAATAATGTGTCCGTCTGCTAAAATGTCTAATATTTTGAAAACGTGTAAACTAAGGAGTACAGTCTCTGCTGCAGGTTGGGATCGTGGAAGGTATCGTATTGGTTCAGAAGAATGATGTTCCACCAACTGGTAATGTTCTACGGCGTTTGGACTCTCGACCTTAATAATCATGTCGTTATGTAAGGTGTCTATTGCCAATGCTGCTTAGTGGATTTAATTCCGGAATACCCTGTTTGAGTCTCGGAAAGGCAGGATGGGTGTATCTACTGACATAGACGTTCGTGTCTCTCTGAAGGTGGAAAAGTACCCGAACGGTTCGAAACTCGACCTTCTTTTTCACAATGATATTAAGATCCCCGAAACTAAGATGATTATTAATTTGATCCTCTGAACACGAAGTTGTCCTCTCGATTCGGCGGGTAAGCTTCTCGACGGGTACGGTATTCTGTAAAAGGATTGACTTTATACGAATTGGTAATGATCTCCAACGGTTTGGCTCACTACATTAATATTCATGCCGTGAATTATTGTGTGATTTGCCAATGCTCTTCAGCCTATTTCCTACCGATCTACCTGATTTGACTCACAGAATCACTGGATAGGTGTAGCTATTGACTTAGCCGATCGATCCTCAATGATGATGATAACGATCTGGAACTGTTTAACCCTCGATCTTCTATTTCATTCATGAAATTAAGGTGCACGGCCCAAAAATGTATTCTAACATGCTTCTCAACACACGACATAATACTCTCTATGCAGCAGGATACCTTCTCAGAAGGTACCGCCTTCGGGGAAAAGTTAGACTCCATACCAATAGGTGACGCTATCATATGGAGTGACACTCTACTTTAATATTAAAACCGTAAATTAAGGCATGTAATGCCAATACTGTTCTGCGGATTTACTGCCGCAACATCTGGTTTGACCTTCGAAATCACCGCATTGGTGTTGTTCACTCAGTTGGTCACTTAGCCGTTCACCTCTCATGGATGGTGGGAACGATCTCGAACAGTTTGACTCTCGATTTTGCTACACCTACATGAATGTAATGTGCCCGTATGCTAAACAATTTTCTATTTTCATACTGTGTATGGTAAACAAGGCACTCCCTACAGCGGGTTGAGCTTCTCGGAGGGTAAATCCTTCTGTAAAGTGATTGTCGCTATACCAATAGCGATCAATTAACAACGGCTTGACTCTGCACTGTAGAATATATACCGCGAAGTAGGTCATCTAACGCCAATACTGTTCACTGGATTTGCTCTCGGAATAACAGGTTTGACACTCTAAATTCAAGCATAGGTTAAGCTATTGACCTACCCGTTCGAATCTCCATGAAGTTGCCAACGTTCTCGCTCGGTTTGACCCTCGATCTTCTGATTCGTGGATGAAATTCAGTTGCCGGTCACTGAAATTTATACTATTTTGCATAACTGACCACAAAGTTCTACAGTTGATACTGGGGGTTAGTTTCTCCGAAGGTACGGCCTGTGGTGAAAAGCTTGACTCTATACGAATAGGTAACGTTCTACAATGATGTGACGTTGGACATTAATATTCAAACCGTGAAGTAATGTGTCTGATGCCAATGCCTTTCAGTGGTTGTACTCATGGAATGCCTGGTTTGACTCACAGAATCCCAGGATAGATTAAGATACAGACTTAACCTTTCGACTCACGCAGAAGGTGGTCACGTCTCCGAACGGTTTGACACACGATGTCATAATTCATTCATGAAATTAGGGCGCCCGTTACAAAAATGAATACTGCTTTGCTTCTCCGAACATGAAGTTAGACTGACCATACGGGGGGTTAGCATCTCGGCAGGTAAGGCCTTCGGTGAAATGATAGACCCTATACCAGTAGGTAAGGCTGTGCAACTGTGCGACCCTGAACCTTAATATTAATAACGGGATATGGGGATTTTAATGCAAATACCGTACAGCGGATTTACACCACGAATGCGTGGTTTTACTGTTGGAATTACAGGATGGGTGAAGCTGTTGAATTTGCCGTTTTAATCACAAAGATGGAGGTATAGTTCTCGAACTGCATGACCCGCTACCATCTAATTCATACGTGAAGTTATGGTGCCCGTCACTGAAATCAATAGTAATTTCTTTCTGTCTTTCTACGTTTGATATAATAGCAATGGATAACGTTCTCAAGCGGTGTGACGCATTATTTTAATTATACAACTGCAAATTAAGGTGTCAATTGCCAATACAATATAGCGGATTTACTCCTGGAATGCCTGGTTTTACTC